>NC_090248.1:53568476-53648476 GCF_037325665.1 Littorina saxatilis | reverse complement strand
TTACAAAAATTGACTATATTCTATACAAGAAACGCTTAACAAGGGTAAAAGGAGAAACAGAATCCGTTAGTCGCCTCTTACGACATGCTGGGGAGCATCGGGTAAATTCTTCCCCCTAACCCGCGGGGGGATTAGCTGAATTGATTTTGCAGATTGAGCCTACATAAGCAAAATAATTCTCTTTCTGCGTAGAAAATAATTATTCAGGCTGTAGATTTTTAGTATGTGTCCCAATGGAGGGATGCTCTCACACTATGTAGAAGCTCTGACACTTAACAGTGGTTGATTACACACTGGTTGAAACGGGAAGGAATGTACCTTTAAAACAAAGAATTGCAAGTTGCACTTCCGCATTTCCTTACCATTATTGTGAAATGGACAACACTGGAGCCATAAAATAAAGAATCACATGGTGCACTGCTGCATTTCCTAACCTAAATTGAAAAATGGAAGAAAACATCTTACACTGGATGCCATTTTGAAATAAAAGAATAACAGGTGCACCGTTGCATTTCCTGTGTTGCATGGCGAAATGGAAAACATCTTTCATGGGCGGCAACCTTAAACGACGTCATAATATGAGCGAAAAACAATGGAGGTCCAGAAAACAGAGTAGGCTCCCTTTTGCATTAACCCTCTTGAACCAACGCAAGCCACAACCGACACATGCAAACAATATTCATACGAAGGGAGGTAAGCCAGCACCGAAATGTCTTCAAGATTGACCTCCCCTCGCGCTCTCTAGCTTCCGGAAAATTCTTTTGTTGCGGTTCACATATCCCTGCAACGTACACAATGAAACAGTCTGGAGGTCTAGATAATAGAATTAGAGGATGCATACCTTCATCATACTGGAACAATTATTCAGATGGGGGAGGGTGGAGGGGAGGGGGGTTGGCAGGTGACATGTGTGTGTGTGTGTGTGTGTGTGTGTGTGTGGAAATACAGAGTAGCTTTTTCTTTCAGAGAGAGAGAGAGAGAGAGAGAGAGAGAGAGAGAGAGAGAGAGAGAGAGAGAGAGAGAGAGAGAGAGAGAGAGAGAGAGAGAGAGAGAGAGAGCGAGAGAGAGTTCCCACAGACATCCAGGCACTGCGACGGTATTTAGACAGACATACGGGCACCCGGCAAGACAGACACAAACACATACAAACCCAGACATAAAGAAAATGATCCGCAAAAAAACAACCCCGAACGATCGGTTCTATCGCCCCACAGATTATCGTCTCTCTCTCTCACCTGTTGGTTCCGCAAGATTTAACGAGGATACAGGTAATAAACACTGGGTATACTCCCACCTGTGCGATCCCAGCACAACTGCTTATTACCCTAATTCTGTCCCTCTCCGCCACACCCCATGTTTCAGTGTGTAAACTTGACACAATTCTCGCCTTGGCAAAGTATTGAGTAAACTAACACAGTCGCGACAGCAAACCTGGATGTTAATCTTGACCTAGATATACTTATGATTGAGGCGTTTGACATCTGGCCTAGTTACATTAATGGTTAAGGCGTTTTTACAATTTTTGATGATTTACTACCAGTGACTAGAGCAGTACAGTCAGGGTTTCCCACGGCGGTAAGTGCTATTCGCAATGAAAAGCATAAAGAAAACTGCTGAGTTATTTGCCATTTGTTTGAGACAACAATCTATTTAAATTAGACATTTACAGTCAGAGTGTCCAATAAATGTAAAGCGACACAAGTTTCTCACTTCAACATACCTCACATCGAAACTGCATGCAAAAACACATTAGACAGAAGGACTACAACGTTAATTTAGCAAATGGCAATTAACAATACACCAAGTTCACCACAAGTCATTATCTCTAACGGCACTCGCCAATCACTTTCTATCCGCTGAAGCAACAACACAGAACTCAATTAACAGAGCTTTCATTAACAAGTTTGTGTGTTCGTGTCACGTCTAACGAGTGCCTGCAATGAGAGAAACACACAAACAAACCCCCGAAGCCGTTATGCGGCAGCCCTCAGTGTGTATGGGAGCTATCATGTTGGTGTCAGGGAGGGTAGTGTAGGAGGTATAAACAGGAGTCAGAGACACCTCCACATGTAAACTACAGGTAAATTGTTGATGCTACCTGCCCTTCCCTCGCCTCACCTGTACAGGCCTACAGAGGACCAGCAAAAATAAACAGTGTGTAAGTTAGTGTCAGGTACCTATAGCCCCAGACTGAGGTGCCAGTCGGCCTGGTCTTTAAATGCTGAGACGGGGAGGGAGGAATGAAAATAAGGGAGGAGAGAAAAAGAGATTGAGAGGAGTGGGTAGAGACAGACAGGTGTGAGATTTAACAGGAGACTTTGGGTGAGGGTGAGAGTGGATGAAGGAGAGAGAGAGAGAGAGAGAGAGAGAGAGAGAGAGAGAGAGAGAGAGAGAGAGAGAGAGAGAGAGAGAGAGAGAGAGAGAGAGAGACACACCTCACGAACACTAGTAAACCTCTGTTGCTAGCCCTCCTTAAAACGGACACTCTTCGAAGTTCAACGACATTCCCACAAAGCAGAAACAACAACCAAAGCTGCAAATCCCCTACATACCCCAAATTAGCACGAAGACATCAGAGCCACAACAATGACACCCGCCCACCCATCCGGACTCCAGACACGTGTCCGGCCCACATCCACCCAACCGTTACAAACCGACACCGACCAACCCCGCCGCCCACAAATAATAGGAATGGTATCACAAATCTGTGCTAATTGGAAGGCGGAGTCATTTGTACGTGCTGACTATACGAGTACTGAGGAGCGGAAGGGAGGGAGGGGGGGGGGGGGGGGGAGGGGGGCACATGATCTACTCCAGTTTTGGCCTCAGCCTCATTAGAGAGCGATCTAGGCAGGGGCCTGAACACGAAAGCTCGAAACAGTGAAAGAAAAAACACAAGGAGAGTACACTTCGAGTACATGTAAATTGGTGTGCAAAAACCTGATGTCGGGAAGGACGGAGAAGCAGAATACACACTGGTAGAATTGCAGTGCCGAGGCATCGTAAGAATTGAAGTACCGGTAACATTTCAAGTTCCGGTAGAATTGAAAAGAACTGGAGTGCCGGTAGAATTGGAGTGCCGGTAAAACTGGAGAACCGGTAGAATTGGAGTAACCATTTTGGATGTCATGGAACACTTTTTCTATGAGTGTCCCCGAATTAGAAGGTTTTGGACTTATATTGAACAAATGTTGAACAGTCTGACAGGTCGGGCTTTCTTATTGTCTATTACAGATGTATTATTCGGAATTGAAAAATGTCAGGAATCAGTGTTAATTAACCATGTTTTATTGATAGCAAAAATGTGCATTAGCAAAGTTAAGAAAACTAAATCGCGTATTCCATTGGAAATTGTATTTCAACAAGAACTTGCGCTACGAAAGGTTTATCCCCATTGTCCTTAGTTAGATTGTTGTTGAATTAAAAAACAAGTTGATGGAAATGAAAAAAAAAAAGAAAAAAAAAAGAATTGGAGTAAACAATGGTAGGTATGACAACTCGCAGTTCAAACAAACAAACAAAAAAATCCGAAAAGGAAGGAAACTTTCTAAACGACCTAGGCAAACATCTCTAATTATTTGTTTCTCTCTTCCAATATCGATACTCGCATATGTATTAGAATACCACACTGAAATCCAACAATAACATCATGGCAAAAGCCTGAAGGAAACAAGTCATGCAAGATCAAAGACACCAAAACATGTCATCACATAATTATCAACCCACCTCTGTTTTACTTTTCATACTCCACTTTCCACGCTTTTGGAAAGCTCTCTAAACCTTTTAACCTCACGAGATGTTCTCTTCAAACAAGCCACAGCCTACGATGTACTTGAACGATAATGACATGGATCTTCTCTTCCAACAAGCCGTAGCTTACGATGTACTTGAGCGATGAAAAGTCGAGATAAAACAAGCCAGAAAAATGCCTCAACGTACAAAGAGACACTATAGGCATCTTCAAACACAGTCCGTCCATCCTCACAGAAGTAGCAGCAGCTTATGAATCTGTTGAAAGTCTGAGAATCAAAGACGCGCACGCGCCTGAAACGGCTAGTATCTGATAATCTAGAACTCCCTAAAACTCTGAGAGGCAAGATAGTGCAATGCTTTGTGGTGGATCTACTAAAAAGCGAGGCTACGCCGAGCACAACTGTCTTTGATCCAGGCTGCTTTGAACGTTTCTCTTTTATTTCGGGTGCAGAAAGACAGACGATGCACTGACGTCTCGAAAGACACAAAGAAACAGAATCCTCCGGAGAGAGGGAGAGAGGAGGAAGGGAGGATGACTATTAACTGGGCGAGGACAAGAAGAAACAAGTTTTCAATTAGAAAAAGGCTAAACCGAACTGATATATTACACTGTAGATTCTGATGTGAGGTGGTTGTTAAAACAGAAACAACAGACTGATGAGACAAACACGCAGAGAGAGAGAGAGAGACAGGCTTTGTTTACAAAACTGTTTACAAGCCAGAATCTAAACGGTTTCAAACTACGGCCATTACTGTTCCTGCACCATCGTTTTCAACGCAACAGGTTTTCAGAATCTCACCAATACATTTCCAGCACCTTCGCTTTCAAAGCAACAGGTTTCACGGAGAATACCAAGGAACCAAAAGGATCAATCCACCAGAAAATCCACCCCACCCCCCATGCCAAAACCAGGGCAAGCAATAGTGTCAGAACTAAGAAGGCGTTTTCGAAAAGTTTTTTTGTTATGTTTTGTGTTTGTTTTTAGAATATCACCAATACCTGTTCCCAAACCTTCGCTTTCAAAGCAACAGGTTTCAGCAAAATCGCAGAACCACAATGGAATCCAGCCAGCAGACTCGGCGATTCCCCCGATGCCAGAATGAGGCCAAGCCGAGCGGTGTCAGGAGGCATTGTTGAGGCTTGCCGAGCCAAGCCCTGTCTTCGCCCTCCCATTGAAGACGGAACAGCTGCACAGATTATCGGCATCTAAAAGCCATCTGCTGCACGGCTTTGGGCTTTCTCCTGGCTTATTTGCTACACGCATTTAGGTCTCTTAAAGGTACAGTCCTTGCTGTGTAAAATATTGTGTGCATGCACCTTCTTCGTTTTCTTCTTCTGCGTTCGATTGGCCGAGCATCGCAGTCGTTGACCGAGGGATTCCGCAAAATTTGCCATCCGTCGGAGGTCATCTGGGGTCCCAAAGAGTTTGATGGTCATGTCCACCACTACATATCGGGCCAGGCTTTCATATTTGGGAAGAAACTCCCTCCCTCTGGACAAAAAATAACAACCAAAAGTCAGGCTGCTTCTTGAGCAATGGTAGAATTGGGGTTTTTTTTTTTGGGGGGGGGGAGGGGGGCTGAAACTATTTTGTAGAATGACAAACGTGTCACTAGCAAATTATTCCAGGACAAAATTGCCCAGGAAGAAGACCGTAGATTTGTGGCTTGTGTCCAAAAAGAAGGATGATTGTATCCCACAAAGTAATACAAATAAAAAATGAAATGAAAATGTAAAAGACTGTACTGATCTATGGCAGTGGATGACTTTGGCCCCTTGACGAGAAGGAAAGTACCTTTAAAATCTCAAAGCATGAGCGTGGAGAGAAAGACTGCGGCATTAGCCCCTCTAATGTGCCCCTGAGAGCTCCAATCGTTGTGCTTCTTTGTAGGGGAGGATTTAGGCCGCCAAAACAGCCGAAGATAACAAACACCTCTTAAAACAAAGTCCACTTCAAAGCGCGAGGTAGTTTGTGTATTAGTTTGTGATGGTCGAGTGTTTCTCTTGGTACTGTGGGCCAAGAGTTCCAAAATCTACCTGTAGCCCGCATTAACTCGCCTTTGAATAATCTGTTGTTGTTCAGACTTCAAAGACTATCTGGCCAAGACCAGCACTTTACACAACAACATTTTTCTCCTCGGCTTTTTTTCTTCTTCTTTTAGCGTAAGTGTGAGAAACGAGACAGCCCCATCAGAAGGCAAGGTACAAAGACACAAGAAGAAACAAGAAACAACAAGACATGTACGCTTTTCTCTGAGAGGCGAGAAGACCACCACCAAAAATTCAACCCCGTCTGCGAGTCAAAGGGAGGCCACTCCGACTTCTCATCCGGTTCTGTCCCTTGACGAGCCTGTCACGTGACTAAGAATGTGCAGACCCCCCACCGTCACAAACTGGGCTAAAAGCTTTGCTATGGTCCGTACCGAAGGCCTCACTTCCTATGCAAAACACATCTTCGGGGAAACAGGACCACAAGGAGGCTTTGGGATTTAAAAAAAAAAGAAAAAAAGAGAGAGAAGAGATAGAGAGAGAGAGAGAGAGAGAGAGAGAGAGAGAGAGAGAGAGAGAGAGAGAGAGAGAGAGTCACAGAAAGAGAAACAGACAAAGAGAGACTAACAGAGAAAGTGGGATGGACGGTGATATACCTCTAGCCCCCCTATCTGTTTTGATTTAGCGCACCCTGTGTACCTGCCTGCGGTCACTGAGTCGTGACGGGGAATGACGTGTGGAACCATCTTCTTCATCAGCGGAAAAAAAGCTATGCTGAGTTCGGAGAAATCCTCTGAGACTGTCCACTGAGGCTGCATCTTCCGCTTTTGCAGATACCCAAGGGACACCAACAGACCTGTGTATTGCTAGTGCAGTTTGACCTCATCCCCTTCCCTTTTAAAACCGCGAAAACTCTGAGAAAATCAGGTCCTAAATTGAGGTAAATTTAAAGACGTTATGAACACAAACATCGAAGAAAGCAGGATTTAACAAGGAGGGATGTCTCGGTTCTTACATGGGAGGTTCAACTGAAGAGGTTAGCATTCAGTAAGGTATAAGAGTATCTAAACTTCAGTATCTGAAGACGTAAAGGTAACTCTTCGCGACGGAAGACATGTAACCACCAATGCACTTTGAGCTGAAGAAACAACACTTTCATAAATCTCACTTGAACCACTTGAAACCCACACATCTCCCGCAATGGTGACAACAATGAATTTTATCATCAGCAATCCTCTTTGTGCTACACCAAACCGTTTTAAAACGAACCCCTCTTCCCTGAGATAACAATGGGTTTTATCGTAAGCAATCAGCTTTATCTTGTAGGTTGGCTAAACTCGCAGAGTGTTACACCCGCTTAACTTTCACCCTTGAACTCAAGTTTTTTTTGGACTCGGTAGTCACACAATCAGCTGTATCGCAGACACAAAGGACCAACCTGCCCCCCCCTCCCCCCTTCACCCTCAACATCAAAGTCCGCACTGGAGGCTAATCTGTGTGGGAAAAACAACAGGGGCGACTAAATCAAGACCACACATCCTTTACTCCGACGGCCCCCCCTCCCCCACATACACCATCTTCTTTTTTCTACCCCTATCCTTAGCTCTTGCCCCGACGGCTACCTTGTCAAAACCTTTGAACCCTGCACCCTAAAAAAATAAGCGGCACAAACGAAAACGGGACAGCAAAAAAACAAAAACTTGACTAAATGTAAAAATAAAAGAAAAGATCGAAGATCATGGCAACTTTGTCTATATTCTTGAACAAACGAGGGTAGAAGCTGAGAAATCTCTGCTTCTACCCTCTTTGCTTGAACCCTGTACAAAACACTAACAACAACAACAACAACAACAACAACACAAACAACAACACAAACAACAACAACAACAACAACAACAACAACAAACCAGCAAAAACCCAAACGTGTAGGTAAGGGTAACCCCAAGACCTCCCCCCCCCCCCAAAAAAAAAAAAAACCCACAAAAGTCTCAGCTGGACACTATCGAAGCACCGTTGACGCTGTACTCCGCTATCACCAACGGCTGTCGCCTGCCCACGGGGTGGATCAGAACCCGATAAGACTTCAAACGGCGTTCCTCCCAACGGTAAGCTGCAGGGAGGGAAAACCTCGCAGATCCGGGATGAAACCCCAGACGTTATGGCCTAACAATACCACAAAGATGGCTTCGATCACCGCTTCTGACAAAACGGTTATGAATCAATTATGGAAAGGCTGGTTGCTGCGGGTTCCGCGTTGTTGTTGTTTCTGCGGGTAGGTATGAATGGCATTCTACACTGGTAGTCATTATTTTCCTCTTCACTGGAAGGAGTTACTTCTGACGGGACAGCTTAGTTGACTATGTCAACGGTATCGTTTACATAACATTGTACAGATGTCAACCGTATCGTTTACGTAATATAATGATTGTGTCAACAGTATCTTTTACGTGACACAATTCTAAAGGCTGCAACACGAACTAACTACTCAAAACCTAGATTGTAAAACAATGAGGTTCGCCAATGAAATATACCTGATTAGTATTGTGAGTGCGCACGCGCGTATAATTCGTGTTTCCAATTATCTACATTTCATCACTTGCAAAAAAACCCCGCTATTTGAAGAACAACTGAACAAGTCTTTAAAAAACCCATCTATTGTGGTAGCTTCCCAATACTAGACAATGCTTGTTTTGCTGGACCTACAGTTGGTGCGTTCGACAGCCACACTATACGACAGGCCCTCAAAAGAAAGAAAAAAGGATAGAAAGAGGAAGAGAAGGAAATTGATATAAAAGGAAGAAAGACAACAGAATGATAAAAAAAGAAAAACAAGATTGAAAGAAAGTAAGATAGAAAAGAAAGAAAGAAAGAAGAAAAAACTAAAAAGAAATGAAAGGACATGGCAAAGTGGCACCATTCCCCCCCTACACTGAAGACGGCCTACATACTTCACAACGGTATTCAGTCAATTCTTTTCTCCCTCCTGACTGCAGTAGTCTTCACAGCACTCGTACCAAAACAAATATTGTTGTTCCACTTTTCCACTGCACTACTGAAGCTAAGCAATCACTCTACAACGCCCCTTGCCAAAGTATCTCTCAAAGGAATTGTCCATACACACAACAAGGAACCATAGTACTTTGAGTTAAAAGCTAGATGGGGAAGAAAGGGCACTTTTACACTTGGTACACATGTCAAGCCTCACTGCTTCCCTCTGTCTACTTAACCATTCCTTTCCACTTATAAGTTACTAGTGTTGGTACAACTACTCGGTCTGTTCAAAGGGTTACAGAATCAAAAACACTACGCACAAAGTATGCCAAAGCAAAAAGACACGCCAAGAATTGAAACCAACAAACTGATGAATATAAGTTGCAAGTGTTGGTACAAGCCCTCTTTCTTTCAAAGGGGATTGCAAGCAAAATACTTTGTCAAAAATGTACGCCAAAGGAAGGAGAGCCTCTAAGATGTCAAACCAACAAACGTTTTGTATATATAAACAAAGACGTGGGCCATCTGCTCGTTACAAAAAAGAAAAGAAGAAAGATGTTATAACATCCATCCTTGAAGTCTGCCACCTATCACATAAAACTGTCCGTCTTTAATTCTATGGGCAACGCGACGCTTCGCCGTTAATCTTACAGCACTTCTTATGAAGTAATTATGAAGCATAATGATGCGATAACAGTTTTTGAAGAATGAATAACGAGTGACAGGGAGATAACAGCTCCAACACCAGATTTATAAAGCATTCACACACACATGCACGCAGAGAGAGAGAGAGAGAGAGAGAGAGAGAGAGAGAGAGAGAGAGAGAGAGAGAGAGAGAGAGAGAGAGAGAGAGAGAGAGAGAGAGAGAGAGAGAGAGAGAGAGAGAGAGAGAGAAAGAGAGAGAGAGAGAGGGAAACTTCTACATTCTAAAAAGTAAAAGGGCTAAAAGAAACAAAACAACAACAAAAACAAACACCCCACAAACAAAAGAGCAAAATAAACAACAGACAGACAGACAGACAGACAGATAGACAGACAGGCACAAACAAACTATATAACAGAGCAAAAACTGACGCAGACAGCAGCCTACCTGTAACTGTGGTCTGGCTACGAGCAGTGTGATGTCTGGTTCTTGACTAGAGAAAAGAGAGATGGCCTCGTCACGACTGTGCACGTCCACTCCGTTTATCTGCACAGGCAAGCACACAATGAGGTCACTTCAGCAACGTGCACACAAAGCATACAGTTTATTTGCACATGCACACAGAATGAGGTCACTAGTGCAGACAGTATAAAGTTTATCATCTACACAAAATGAATTCACTCAGCAACATAAACGTGTACACAAACAGATAAAACATTTACAACTGTTTTGCTGAATCAAGTAAACTTAACAATAACCATTTACAGTGTAACAGACGACAGTGCAGTCTTCGGACAAACATTTATTTGGTTACGATTATTTCAAAAACTGCATTTAGCTCACGCTGGTGTTTTTAAAAGCTACTTCTAATTGTCAAGACCGCCAATTTGAACCATCACGTTGACGTTTTCTGAGAAGGTCGGTGGGGTTGAGCTTTTCTTCAGAAAAGTTCGATGGTTTTCCTTGTATAACATTTTGTGTTTCATTGACAGAACTGACCTGTAAAATCTGGTCACCCTCCCTCACACGTCCGTCCCTGCCCGCTATACTGCAAGGGTCAATCTGCAACACAAGATGGTAAATCATGGTTAATATCATTAATTGGTGAGGCACAAGTAACAGACACACATCTATTGAACAGTGTTAGAGAATAATTTTGTAGAGCACTTCCGTTGTACATACGAGAACATTCCACACAAAAGAATATACAAAAAAAATATAAAACAAATATACAGCACACAGGGCGTTATTTCTTAACACGATGTAACTTAACTTGGAAGAACAACCACAAAGAGAACCGTGTGTTAAAAACAATGGAATACTGTAGTATTCTGAAGTGAAAACAAGAGCCAACTGCTGAACACAAGAGCAGAATGGAGCACAATCACTTCAACAAAGTGATGATTATAACACTCACAACAGATGACAAGCAACCCATGTCTAGCAGCCTCGTGTGGACACAGACTGCCTCATATTACAGGCTACACCAAAATCGAAAGCAGCCGAGAGCAGAATGACAGCGAAACGCCAGCTGGACGCTCTTCACACTCCCCCCCAAAATGGACGAGATTTGATGGAGTGACAAAAACGCCATCAGCTTGTACCAGACAGACACTGGGAGCCGCACTGACAAGCACCTGCTCTCTGCTCTCCAAAAACGAAAAATAAGGCCGATGTCGAGTCTGGAAATACTGCATTTGACACCCAGCCAACAAGCAATCTACACCTCCACCAATGAACATGAAGAAAACAAAATGCACGAGATGACAAAACCAGAGCTCGTGCACCCAGTCACCAGCCAAACTACTGACGAAAAGTCCTCCATTACACAACTCAACGAGTCGGAAAGCAAAAACCGCAAAATAAGCATTTGAATAAGAGCCAGCAGCAGCAGCAGCAGAAAAAAATACTAGAGAAGTAATAGTACTAACACATATTATACTCTTCCAAGGATCTGAAACATAACTGGGAGAAACATTTTACTCTCTTCCAATCAGTTTTCAAAATGACAGCACCATGACAGAAAGTGACAAAAGTAGATCAGCTACTATGCTCTCCCAGTCCCAACGCCGCCATAGTAACTGTTGGCATAAGAACCCGGATCAGTCATGACAAGACTGCGAGGAACTTCCCCTTTGTACCCAACTACGCAAGCCTTCAGAGTTGACTATGGAAGGGGACTATTTCGGAAGGGTAGGAAGCTCTGAATGCGACGCAGACATGGGCTGTTACGTCAAAACCGCCACCAGTCATGTAACATGAGAAGCGGCTCACATTCTAATGCAAATGGCGTCATCTCTCTGCCACCCAACAATGCATCATCAGACATTGATGAAACAAAGGGAGGTAACGAAGGGATTAAAGGTCAATGGAGAACAGAATGTAAATTTGCAAAGGCAACAAATGTCACCCTGAGACCTTTGAACAACTGGTAGGACGCTGATGGAAAGGACGCATTTTTGCTTTCGATGAAATTTAACACCATCCACGTAATCAGGAGAGAGACAGCTAGAGGCTCTTGGACAACAGATGTGTGAGTCACGAAAGACGTGATGCTCTGGTCCCTTCTACCCAACGATCTACGATACATTGAGAACAGAATGGAGCCTCAAATATTGATTTTAAGAAGACTTTCCAGAAAACACGGTCTGGAAGTACTGTACATGGAGACTCAAAACCGATGTAACAATGTACTTTGCAATTTTCAAGGCAGAAAGATGGAAGCTACTAGTTATAAGGGTATATGATCACAGCATTGCTGCTTCCCATGAATATGTTGATAGGTATAATTAGCTTAAACTGATGACGATGACTGGGATGCTGCTTATCGCTCTTACCTAGCAAAGGCAAAGGACAGATGACTCTTTCATCCCTGAGAAATCCGACTCTCAAAGACAGTTTCCATCACATTCTAGTGTCCGAAATAACAAAACCAACCGCTGACAGAAAAGGGACCTGTGCAATTATGAACAGGAACATTTCGTAAAGGTGTGTGTGTGTGTGTGTGTGAGTGTGTGTGTGTGTGTGTGTGTGTGTGTGTGTATGTGTGTGTGTGTGCCTGTGTGTGTGTATATGTTTGTGTGTGTGTGTATGTGTATGTGTGTGTGTGTGTGTGCGTGCGTGCGCGCACAGAGAGAGAGAGAGAGAGAGAGAGAGAGAGAGAGAGAGAGAGAGAGAGAGAGAGAGAGAGCAACAAACAAAACAAAACAAAACAATAACAGAACAAAAACCACCCTAACCAACATCATCACACCTCGCAACAACTTCCTGATTAGCTAACAATTTCTGAGTAGCGGAAGAAGTGGCGGGTTACTAACAGTGTTACCACGCACGTTGAAAGAAGAGAAAGCAATTTCCGAGTCAAAAAATGTGCGAGAGGTCTCATGCCACGTGACAACACTGTTTTTGACAACCGAACGATGTGTTTACACAGAAAGGAATTACGGCACGTGGTGTTCGTAGCAGTGAGATTGAATAGGTTAATACAAGATATGCATTTAATTGTCGATTCCATACATGAATGAACGATTCACATATTGCGTGTGTAAGTGTGCAGAACAAAAGCTGGAATGAAAAGAATGAAATTCGCCCCATAGAACAAACAAACGGTAGATCTAATAATTGTCTAAGTGTGGATTGTGTAAAGATGAACCCACAATGAAAGTCAATAAGACATCACTCAATATTTGTAAATGTTTCTAAGAGCACATTTATAAGTTTATCTTGTTGTGCCCCCCTTATTATAACTTCCAATTACGGCTTTGTATTTATGCAACTGAATAAAAAAACTGTTTAAAAATATATTTTTAAATATCCCATGACCTCCCTTCTTTGTCTCTGTTACTTCAGTATGGGTATATATGTTGTATTTTTATAGCTCAATAAATACATCATGGACTCCAAAAAATATATGATAGTGCAGATTCCGATTTGGGCAAAGGACTACTTTCCTCCCGACCTTTGACCTCGCGCCGAACAATGTGACACATTTGTATGAAGTTCTAAAATCGTATTGCACGGCTCAGAAAACCATATCAGTTGCACGCAAAAATGAATCTCAGAACTGATCTGATGTATGAGATGCAATAAGCAAAAGTTTCTTTCATTATGAAAGCAATGCAGGTCGAAAAAAACGAACATTCAACTTACAAGATAACCAGATGCTAGCGAGCCAAAACAAAAACACGAGTACACTCCCCTTGCATCGTTAGCAGACGACTTTTGAGAATCTGTCGGTAGTGTGTTTTGGTGTGCGCCTTCAGCTATCAAACATCGGCTGTTTCACGTGTTTTGCGAGCAAGTCTACTCTTTTGCCTGGCTCTGCAGTAAGTCCACATATTTTTCCGTAATCCAGTCATATTCCTTCAAAATGCAATCAATCGGCGGTGACAGACGTGTCGGTCGCGTTTTCCTCACCCATACCAGTTTAAGTTCATCCATGCAAACACACTCGCAAAACAGTTTATCACGTAGATACATTTCAAATAGGGAGCAAATGGTTAAATCTAAACCTACATATTTGTTCCCTAAAATTTGCTTCTCTGTCAATAAGCTGTCAACACACGTTCGAGAAAAACAACGTGGAATCGATTCTGAATCGAGTAAGCCAAATGGGTCCCAAACACGTTTCGCCCGTTCTGCCGACCTGAAACGCAAAACAAAAGAATTGTGCGCTTCAACTAAATTAATTTCTATTCGACTTCATTACTTTCTTGCAACTTATGAACCTTTACTTAAAGCTTTTAAATGGTCTGAAAGTAGTGTTACCGCGTACTTATCGATGCACTCATTCGTTTTATTTTTTCAGCGACGGTCACTTAGTTTAAGGTTGCAAAAGGGCTAAGTCTCGCTGGCAACAGTTTTACCCTGCACAGATCGCAACAGTGCCGCTAGTAGTCTACACTTTGTGTTTGATGGTAGAATGGGATATACAGATTACAACACTCGTGGTTTTTTATATGGCTTGTATTTCAGTCAAGACCCAGCGGGAATATCAATCGAGAGCCACTCGCCAGAGGCTCGTGTCTCCCGATGATATTCATCCGCTGGGTCTTGACTGAAATACAAGCTATATAAAAAAACCACTCGTGTTGTAACCTATACATAGTCCACGCAAGGCGAAAGCCGGCATTTTTGCTTGAAAACAACAAGCTCTAAAAAATGGCATCACACGTCAACAACCTGGTCCAAGTACTCATTTTAACCCTCTAATCGATCACTGCCTCCGTCAAAAAAAGCACCAGCGATTATTGGCGTCAACATCCGACAATGTCTTAACTCGTAATCTGCTTCCGCAGATTAACGGCTCAACCGCTCGGCAGGGAGGAACCAGTTGCAGGATTGTGAAAGACATGATCGTTACATCATTTACGGCCAAAGGGACTGTCTGCCTGTCGACGTCATAAAATGTTACGCGTCAGGAAGACGCAATTGGAGAAATTACGCAGGACGTGCGTTCCCATCGGATCTCGGGCAGCAGGCATGTATAATCAGTCTCACAATGATTTCATTCGATTCAAATGCCACCCCTACACTTGGTAATCAGTCCAACAATGACTTCATTCCACTCAAATATAAACATTTCACTCGGAAATCAGGCAGGGGATTGTAGCGAGACGAATCTCCTCGCAACAAAAACCTGGCTTTCTACACGGAAAATAAATAAACACGGAGGCCGAGTCAACAATCATTCTCGCCATGTTGACGATGTTTGTTTTCGGAAATTGTTCGAAGCGAGATTGTTCGTGTAGGAGAGGTATTCATTTCGCTGTGTGATGTTACGATAAAGCCCCGACAGGAGAAGCTTGACAGTGGACGTGGATTTGACAATCGTCTTACAAAATCAGCCAAAGTAATCAAAGGGTTCTGGGTAGAAAACGCTCGAAAGCTTCTAGGACAAGAAATAAGGTACCAAAAAGGCGGTTGTGTGATGTGAGTGAGTGTGGGAGAGGGTGAGAAGGGGGAGATGCAGATCGAATTTCCGAGAGGAAGAGGAAGAAGTGAAAGAATAGGAAAGAAAAAAGTGAAGACAGGAGGATAAGGAGAAGGACAAACACTTTGGACAAATAAAATCAGCAATAATTATGTCAACGAAAACAGCACGCCATAGACACATTACTTTGAAGTTTTGTGATGTTCTTTGAATACCAATACGCAAGACATACGGTCATATAATGTGATCCTCAGTAATATCCCCGACGACGTACCGATATATCACAATCAGTAGCAGCATACGTCTTTTGTCACTTTATAAGCTGATGCCAAAACACAGCCTTCCCACAAGAAAGTTCGTTGAACATTTTCGAACTTTTCTCCAACTTTTATAAGCAAACTTAGGATTACTTTAACGACCGACTTTGCCCGGCAATCTTGCCTAATGCCAACTACATCAGTAGAGCCAAGATGCTAACGACATCAGTAAGACCACAGACGGGACCACAGCTTCAGTGTGACCAGCAGACCAGACAAGACCATCAGCATACCAATTCATTCCTCCTGACTCCGTCTCCAACTCACAAGACTGCGACCTTGGGCCAAGCCACGGGGGACAAATGAGGCAATATTTCACTCCCCTGAACAAAATGGCGGCAACCCTCACTCACCCCAGTCTCCTTGCTTGTTCAGAAGCAAAGCCGAGCCAATTAAGAATCAATTCATCATCTTACTGCTCAGACTGTTCGCCAGGCCTTCCATTTTCCCCCAAACACTTCTCTTGGCTACGCCGTCTGGGAATCTGGCCAATTTGATTCCTCTCTCGCTCGCAATTAGCTGACGTCAAAATCTCGCACAAAATGGCGAAAAAATGGTTGCGGCTACAATGCAATGGGCGTCGCAATCTGCTTAATCTTCCCCGCGACACCCGTTTCCCGGCATCGCGCCAGAACTTGATCCGCTAACAGCGATCCGGTCAGTTCCTGATTGGGCTGGCTACTGTTCACTTTATCCTTCTCAAATTACACTACAGAGACAAGAAGCAAGAGACCCCCCCCCAAAAAAAAAATAATGAGGGTGATTTGTCTCTTATTTCTTTGCTAACACTTCTACTTTTTAAGCGCAATGTTGCATTTTGCGCAGTAAAGCGGCGTAAGTGGTGTGTTTGAGGGTCGGAAATCGAACCAAGAAGCCACCGGTGCAATACTTCCAACTTCTAATTGGGTTTTCTGGGCAGCAAAGCGCCGGTTGATGAAACGGATCTGAAATCTGGAAATCAGAATGTGGAACAATCAGCTCAAAATTTCACAACGACATGTGAAAGATTGTGCCGTAAATCAATGCAAGTTGACAATTTGGATATCAAAACGAGCAGCCACTGCCGAAATGGTTCTCCTGCGTGCTGCGCAATCTGCTGTTAACTATTTGCAGTGGTTGTTGTCATTTATTGTTGTTCGCAGTATCTTTTCAAATGTATTTACTTGTAAAATCTGTGTGCTGCCTCAAATTTGTAAAATGCACACCAAACGATCTTCCAGTCAATACATGTTTCTAAGTTTTTTAGTATGGATATTCATGCGCAAAGCCGGTATCAGCTTCTTGGGAAAACAAAACCCCATGAACATCTGGAAGGATTATATTACAGCATAACCAGTTGCCAGCGAAACGCTTCTTTCTCGCTTCGTTACAGAACATGCACAAATTAGGATTTACACCAGGGGGCGCCACAGCTTGTTAGCGTATCGATGACACGCAACCACATGATGCCCGGCAGTAATCAGATTTCAATGAATTTAATTTGAATATCTAAGTATGCATGATTGACCTCATCGATCATCAACAAATGGTGTGCCTTTCGGAAAACGACTCTGCATAATATGCTCGTATTTGCAACATATGGAAAACTACACGAAGTTCGCAGACAGACGATTGCAAAAAAAAAAAAAAAATAGATGCGTATACTCATTGGCCCTTGTCCATGCAGAGATACATTTTCAAGGTAATTCACAAAGCCATGCATATTACATTTGTATTTGTTGTCTTTTCATGCAAGAATGTCTTACGTTCCATTATTTTGACCAGCCTCTTTTCGTCTTTTATGTCCTAATTTTATGTTTTGGGGCCTGTAGTAAATATATTATAAAAAAAACACACACACACACACACATTGCTTTGTTCCATATACACAATTTTATCGTAAGATTTATTTTCTTAACAAATCTAACACAAGCTCTGAAGCAAACTTGCCTATTACACTTTAACGTGTTTAACATGAAAAAACAAACAAACACGGGATCGTGGGAAAATGCACGGAAGTTAACTAGGAAGAAAACACCTCATGTAACACTGTCACCAACCTGGGACGCCACAAACACGAACTTTCTCACCATCTTCTTCTCCCGATACCGCACACCACGTATCTCCTAAAGCCCACATGAACTCAGAAAGTGATAACAACAGAGAGCAGGGAGGGAAGAACACGATCTGTTCTCACGATCTATTGTTTCTAATCGCATGTGACGTATTAGTATCCCCTGTTAGCGCAGAGGGTCGCTGGATGTAAGAAAACAGGAAGCGATGACATGTGCTTGCAGTCTTAACAAACAAATTCACGATGCAGCTGCAGCCGTTAGGGGACGCTGCATTCGTCACGTGACACCACAGACAAGAAGAAAGTTTCCTGTCGTCAAAATATCATCATACTCTGACTCGTTGCGCTTGCTCATGATCAGCTGGAATAAGAAGACCGAACAATAAAATCACAAAAAACAAGCACCAAATTTGCGGCTGTTGTGCAATTGCCTCTGATTAGAAAACAGTGAAAAGATATGCGCTTGAAGAGTCTTCTAACTGAACACACGCCACATCACTAGTTATTATTCTTCATCAATCTTGTCTTATTTGCAAAGCTTACTGTTTCTACTAGATCCTTTAAACATGAAATTGAGATTTAACGTCAATGGTCAGTTAAGTTCACGTAATGGTAATACGTTTAAAAGCCCAACTCAAGCACAGCTCAACCTTGCTCCAAAACTACCGTTGAAGTCTTGAAGCCCAAATGGCCCTTTAAAAATCTCAGTAGCAGCCTCTCCACCTTTAACAAAACAAATCATCACTGCACCCACCGGGCGCCGAAGCACTCTCAGACTGCTTAGAACTACACGTCAACGGCGTCTGGCTGAAGATGATGCCAGAATCCAAACTGTTGCAAGATGAGGAGCACCCAGAAAAGCAAACACAACCCCGGGTGGATCGGGGTGTGGACACGGGTGTGTGTACCCTAGGTAAGGACGCTCGACAGGATGTCCCTTCCTTCTCTTGCAGGTTTTAGTGTGGTACTTGCCAGCAATTTGACATTTAGGCAGAAGTAGATGACTTGAACAATAGGTACAGCTGAATTCTGAATGTGTCAATTCCATAGAGTACAATTGCGCTCATAGTGAATAAGAATAATCATTCTGATTTGTTTCGTACGATGGTCCCCTTACGAATGAATTTGAAGTCTTTGCAATGAGTTCGCAGTGAGTGTATTCCTCTACTAACCTGCATACGCGAGGAAAGGGTTAGCGAAGACTCTCAGAACACCACTTTCTGCAACGGTACTTTTTAGGTAAACTTAATGACGCAGCATCAATGTTTTGGCAGACACGTTCCTTTAAACAGTATTTTATTCATAAACAGACACATGATAATATAACAACATCATTAAGAAGGAGCACAACAAGTTTAAAACTTATGGTAAGTGCTCACATAAACATTCCTGAAATTTCATGGCGGATTATGATCAATGCGACACATTTTTTGAAAAAGAGATGAGACAAAAAAACAAAAACAAAATATATATATGACTAAGTGCCAAAAGGTGCTCACAGAACAGAAGACGACTTTGTTTTACAATAAAAATGTTTCTAAAAACGTGTGTCTGCTGAAAATTGGTGTGTGTGTGGATGAATGTGCGAAGAGATAGTGGACATAATTTCGTGTGTCTGACTTGAACGGTTTTGAAGTTATCTTTGTTTAAAGTCAAAAATAACGCCAAAACCGGCCATCTGAAAAAGGACATCGTGATACCTCGTGTTTTGAATATGCCACAGAAAAATAACAAGAAGCACAAATGAATTGCATTTAGTTTGATTGAATGCCTGAAACATCGCTTTACAGACGAGACCAAACGTCAAATCTAAATCTCGAGAGAATTTTTTTTTTTCGATAACCGAATTTTAAGGTGTCGCACGCAAGATGATTCGTCATCACGGCATACATTTTTCAATCGCAGATATTTACTAAATTTCTTTTTCAAAAACTCTGGAATTGATGTCGACACGTCAAGCGATAACGGTGTATCAAACTGCTGTCTTTCAAGTAATCCAGCAAAGACTGCAGAACTTTTGAACAGCATTTTTGAAAACGATTTGAAAATTTCGTCATATCTTGCGTGCGACAAAATGTTCGGTAATTAACGGTTATTTTCTTTTAAAAACAAAATTTACATGTACAAAGATCTACTTCATTTACGGAACCACGTGACACATTCTGTGTTCAAAATTTGTGAAGAAATCACGAACCACGATTGCGCTATCAAGTGTTGAAATTATGTCGTCAACATTTTTTCAGATCTTGCGTGCGACACCTTCTTGCGTTCAACATAAAATGTCACTACCTTATCGAGTTTAATGGGTAAAACTAACTATTTGTTGTCTTAGTTTAATCTTCTTAATTAAAAGCGTAATAAAACCGAACTTCTAAGATGAATTTTAATTGAGATTAGCGAAAGAGCGGGCACGCAAGTCGACCTTAAAGTAAAAGAATGATAACACGAGCGTTTGTCGTGTTGTCTTGCGTGCAACACATTGTCCAAAAAGGAAAATGTATATTTTTCTCAGACGTTTTTTAAGTTGAAACCTTGAAACTTCACACACATTTGGGGTTTAATCGCCCCCATGCATGGTAAAAGTCTTGTTGACCCTTGTCAGATTTCAAGGTCACGGCTGGGTCACATGTGGTTCAGAAAACGGATGAAACATATTTTTTCAGAGATTTTTGAAGCTAGAACCTTCAAACTTCAAACAACGCTTTTGCTTAATGATTGTTCAACATGGAGAATTCAAGGTTGATCCTTGAGAAATGTGAAGGTCATAGCAGGGTCTCGTGTGGGTAAAAAAAAAAACATAACCTTTTTCTCAGAGTTTTTCAAAGCAAGAACCTTGAAAGTTCACATTTTTGGGCTTAATAGCCCCCATACACGGTTAAAGTCTTGTTGACCTTTGTCGAATCTCAAGGTCACATGGGCAAATCAAAAACACGAAAATGCATCATTATCTCAGTTTTTTTTAAAGGGAGAGCCTTCAAACATCACACAACTCTCAACTCCGACTTAAAGAAGTTAAGGTAGATCCTTGTCACATGTCAAGGTCACAGAAAGGTCTCGTACGGGTAAAACAAACAAAACAAACAGATAATATTCATTTTTTCAGCTTTGTTGTTAGCTAGAATAGAGGCACATGCCACCATTCCATTCAACATGACTCATAGAAATGTATGATGTATGACGTAATTGCATTGTGTGTAATGACGCGGCTGCCTCTGTAGTTATTCCAGCCTTTGAAGAAATGGCGTTTTTCCTTGCTTGGACACATTTTTCCTTTTCTTGGATGTTTCAGGAGTTTGGGTGAGTTTGGTGTATATGGTTGAACACAATTTAAAATTTGCATAAAAGTGTATTAAAATAAACAGTGGTAGCCAGTCTCATCTGTTGTGTCGACAATTTAATCTCTTTTGTGTGACCTCAACTTGACCCCTCTGAATGCTCTCAATCATGGAAATTGACCACACTTTGATTATAACCAAACAACATCAAAACTTTGGAATGTGTGAAGTTTCAAAGGTGTTGCTTAAAAGGCGTTCGTGAAAATGACAATTGTATGTGTCTGACTTCAATGCGACCCCGCTGCGACCTTGACGTTTGATTTTATCAACCAGACTTTCATCATGTGTGAATGACTTCAAACACTATAAAACTAGTTGAAGAAATTGACAATTTTTCAAAGTTTAAGCCAGATGGCACTGCTGTGACCTTGAAATTTGACAAACATTAACCAGGCGGTCACCTTTTTTAGAAAATATCCTTAAAGGATCTTTAACCTTACTGTGACCTTGGAATTTGATGAGGTTTAATTTAACTTGCGTAGTGTGCCAAGTTTCAAGGCCCTAGCTTCAAAAACATATGAGAAAACCTCATTGAAAAATGTATATGTTTGACCTCAACGCGACCCTGCTGTGACCTTGACTTTTTCAACCAGACTTTAATCGTGTGTGAACATTATACACTAGAACTGTGTGTATTTTCAAAGCTCGTGCTATAAACGCGCTGAATAAATTGAAAATATTCCACATTTGGACCAGATGTGACCCCGCTGTGACCTTGAACTTTGACAAAGATTAACAAGCAGGTCACTTTTAATGAGGTTTTATAAAAATGCTGAAAGTATGTGAAGTATGTAAAGTCTAACTGATCTAGTATTAAAACATGTAAGACGTGACAACGACAATTTTCCAGTTTGCAAAGGAAATTTAACCTCGCTGTGACCTTGAAATTCAATGTTGTTTAGTGTGATGTGCACCATACCTGGAGGTCATTATACTTTGGTTGTGTGCCAAGTTTCAAAGCCCTAGCTTTAAAAACGTGCGAGATAACCTTAATGCTATGACTCAGTGCCGTTTTGAATGATATAACGAACAAAATTATCGTTATTTGTAAAATCATTTGGGTAAATTTATCTTTTCTTTTCGTAATTGGGTTCCAGCATCTGTTGTCTTAACAAAAATCACAATATCAGTCGTGTTTGTCAACTTTTATTTTTTAGCCCCTTTGTCCGCTTTTCGTGCGCACCTTTTGGCACTTAGTCATATATAAAAAAATAAAAATAAAATAAAAGGAAAAAAAAAAAAGGAGAAAAACAGCAAGGAAAACTTAGTTTGAATTATCGAACACAATCTGTGTCAATACGTGGCAGACACGTTTCCTATGCTTGATCCTTACACCCCGAGAGAAAACACCCAACAAGAAATCTCGTCCTCCTGATGGCAGCATTAACCGGATCTTAAAAACGTCTGGTACTTTGGCAAAAAAACGACGAACCAGTGTGCGTAAGGAGATTGGAGACAGTGAGTGTGAAAATCTAGCATGACAACATTCTGCATCAACAACATTCAACACGATGATTCCTCCTGCCAAAGAAATAGGCAGGATATCATGACAATCTGATGTTTTGGCAGACGTAAGTGGCTGAACAATGGTGGGAGTCGATGTGGGAACGTAAGCCTGCACACGACCGGCACACAGAGAATCACTGAGATCAACTCAGTCTCCCCGCTCGCAATATTAGCAGGATATGATGAAACGGAACTACGGATCCGGCATTCGGGGGAACATTCACTGATCGAATAGTGGGTATAAGCACCTTTGTGAAAACACCGTCTCTCAATCTGACAGGCGTTTTAGCCGGATAATGCCAACTGTGAATATAAAAAGGATTTGTCGTACGAAAACACCGTCTCTCTATCTGACACGCATTTTAACAGGATCCTATTTCAATTTTGATATATTAGCAGATGGAAAGAGTGTACTGCAGGATGTCGATGAAGTACCAAGTAGCCTGACTGCAAACACAGTGCTGAGACCATTCTGATATTAGATTTTGGCAGGCATTATTCCAGGACATTGAGACCATTCTGATATCAATTTCTGACAGGTGCAATTTGTTGAACGATGCACACGAAGGTGAGCGTGGGTGTAAGCATACCCCGGCTTTTACATGTGGGCCTTTGTTACCCCTCCTTCTGTGGACCATATTTTCAGGATGCAGTGACGGCTGTGATATTTTGGCGGGCGTAATTGGCAGGGCAAGCTCTCCCAGACTCGCACTAAGTTCTGACGCTGCAGGGGTGTACATGCGGTCACCCAAAAAGAGCGAACATGTCACCCAACGCAAACACAAAATGTAACCTTGCAAAGTAACCAATGTTGCCACTAAAAAATCATCGACGTAAGGCTTCGTAAGTTGACATTGACACCGCACTGACTTCGCTTTCTCCAGTTTTGCTTTGTTTGCCCTAAAATTTCTCTATGAGATAATAAAGTATTCTTATTCTTAAATAAGAGAATGGCTAAGAAATAGAGCCAGGGATGAGGAGGGTGAGGAGGGTGGTGTGTGTGTATGGTGGTGGGGGGGGGGGGTTGAGTGGATTGTAGCATTATAAATATAAAACCTTCTTTGAAAATCTAAGCGGGAAAGAAACAAATAATCTCTTGCAGAAACTAGCGAGCAAAAATGAAAACGACAGAAGACAACAGCGCAAGAAACAAAAGGTGCGTGTTTCGTTCGAATAACTTCACTCCGCACGCGGCACGCCAAAAACCTCCAACTTTTTACAACTCGGGCAGAAAATCCCTCCCAAAGCTTAGCAGATTGTCCTGATATGTAACAAAGACACAAAGCGATACATCTTGAGTTAATCTCTCTCAGTGGTTGTCCCCCTTGCTTGTATCTGCTGCGAGCATTGTCTCCCCTTACCCGCTGCATCACTGTCATGGGAGTTAATGCACCACGATGCTCTCCCTTCACTCCTGCCACCCAGTTCACTGCTCCTGGAGGAACATCTTCAGCGATGAGGGTGGCAAAAAACCGCTAGGAGTTTCTACACAGCAATGGATTCAGCAGGCCATACATGCTTTACACTTTCTTTCTTTTCTTAGAAAAAAAATGGACACGAATGCACTTGCCAGAGATCTGATAGAGAGAGTTTATAGCTACAACCGAAGTAAACCTGCAATCAAGTTGCTCTTCGTTAAGAAGAATGCACCTTCACGTCAGGAATGACTGCACTAGAAAAACACAAACGAACAAGCCAAAGCACTCCAAAAAAGCCTCGTAACAAACTGCAAATTGAGGACGTTGTTTTGAAAAGGGTCTGCAAGAGAAACAACCGCGAAGAGCGCATGCATAACACAAAAGACAGAGCAGTGCTGCAAAATAAAAAGACCAACGTAAATAACACAGACCTACTTTAGCTTGAAACATAAAGGGGAAGGTGAAAGTGCCCCTGAAAGAGTCGTAAAATGCTCAAACGGCTCGCCCTGATCCTCCCGATGTCTGTTATGTCCGGTCCAGACAATGCCATTCCGTGTGTGAAAATGCTTTATGTTCTCGCTAATGGAGCCAAAAACACGAGCAGGAGCTCAGCCATGGCGATCGATGGGGAGATGGCCATGCAGAACCGTAAACATTCCTCCGCAGGGAGGCAAAAAGAAAGGTGGGAGGAGGGAGGGAGGGAGAGAGAGGGGGAGGGAGATGGCCATGCAGAACCGTGACATTCCTCCGCAGGGAGGCAAAAGAAAGGTGAGAGAAGGGAGGGAGAGAGAGGACAGGGTGGAGAGGCAAAGAGGGGGGGGGGGGGGAGAGAGGGGGGAGGAGAGAGAGAGAGAGAGAGAGAGAGAGAGAGAGAGCGAGAGAGAGCCATGCGTGCATGTGCATGAGCGTGCGTGTGTGTGTGTGCGTGGGCTCCTAGGGTTAAACAAACAGGTAACCAACTTTTACCAAAACTTTAATAATCAGACTCTTTGTGTTGCTCGAGAGAGAGAGAGAGAGAGCGTGGGATTGTATGCGTGTTTTACATGCGTGCGTGCGTGCGTGTGTTTGTTTGTGCGCGCGCGCGTGTATGTGTGTGTGTGTGTGTTTGTTTGTGTGTGTGTTCGCGTCACAGGAATAAATATAACGTAGGAAAATAGAGGGTATGTGCGTGTTCGTGTGTGTTTGTTTGGGGGAAGGGAGGGGGTGGGGGGGCCGACAGAAGAAGGCGAAAGCATCGAAGCGTAAGCAACGGAGTGTTGACAAAAGCCCCCCGACGCTGTTGGAGGATCGAAGGAAGCAGGAGAACCTCCAGACCTGATATTGATGGAGTCAGTGTGAAAGACGGGGTCTTTGTGCTGTGTTTGTTTTGGGTGCTTCGACACCCATGTTCTTCGCAAGTTCATCATCCTTGACGGTGAGCTAGAACAGTGGTTCTGGTGTTTAGACACAGATGTTGATTGTCAATTGATTGCAAAATTGAATGTTTGGGTTTTGGGTTTCGATGTTTATATGTATAGACACCGTTGGTGATAGCCAGTCGGTCGCAGGGAACTTAGTGCTGTGTTTTTGGTGTTTAGACACACACGTTGATCGTTAATAGGAGCACGCGGGGAGCTCGATCAAAGATTGGTTTGTGTGTGGTGTTTAGACACCCATGTTGATTGCCAGTTGATCACGGGAACTTAGTGCTGTTTCGAGTGTCTAGAAACTCACGTTCAACGATAGTTGATCGTGGGGTACCGTCACAGAAATGTAGGTCTTCAGTCGATCGCGGGGAACTTAGTGCTGTGTATTTGGTGTTGAGACATCTATGTTGACAGCCAGTTGATCGCGGGCAAGCATGTCGGCCTGGCTATCCAAACGAGGAAAGTGTATTTGCTGTCCAGGGGCGAGCGGGCAGCTTACTGGTATCTTGATGGCAATGAGATGGTTCAATACTAACATCTTCGATCGCCCAGCGGCTTCTTCAAGATCTAATGTCGGGTCAATCCAATGCAGTTCGCGCTCTTTTGGTTGTACATTGGTCCTTTTGATTTGCAGTGTAGAAACACCCTAATTGCAGTTGGAGATCCGCAGTTGAACGTAGTCTGTTCAAGAATATTGTAAGATCCATCTGATCAGTTGCAGTGGTTTGCGCTTTGCAGTTGAACACGGCCTTTTTGAAATATTATCAAAGATTGACCTAATTGCAATTGACGCTCTGAATAAATATGAACCTCGCATCTTTGATGGGTTTTTTGTTTTTGTTTTGTTTTGTTTTTTTGCAGCTTTGATGTTTAGTTTAGGGTCAATCCAGTTACAGTTGACGCTTTATCTTCGTCAGTTCGACTGGTACATGACAAGTACAAGTAAGCTGCCTACAGGGCAGATACGAAAACTTAAAAAAAAGTATAATTATGATGCGGGTTGAGATAGACAAAGGTATTTTAAATAATATGACACACACTTGTGTTCTGTTTGACTAGCATGGACGTAGACATTTGGTTAGCGTTAATTAAAGATCAGTGTAGATTTACATATCAGGACAAAGAGACAGAAAAGCCATGACTTCAGCCTAATGCTGCAGAATCACCAGAGTGTTGTTGTTGTTTTACTGACTTCTCTTTCATTTCATTTGCTTTGATTTTATGTCAACGAAATAGTGAAACGTATATGAAAGACCTGATTCCCAATGAGGTCGAAACATTTCTTCGTATCACAGTGCCAAAAGATGGGAACCTTCCAAAAATTCAGTAATGGGCAAGTTTCTCACTTAGCCAACACGAATATCATTCATCAACGCCCCCCCCCCCCCCCCCTTCGTTGCCACGTAAAAGAAATAATCCGACGCGAAGATAAGATCTACGCCATTTTCTCCCATATCCCTCAGGTTTAGCACCTGACAAGCACACGAACCAGCAGACAAAAACTTATGCGAAAACTAATTTGTAGGCTCGCCCGTCTAATTACAATGAAGAATGTGGGTGATAATGCTCAAACGACAATGCGGAAACTTCTTCCCTAATAGATCGTTTTCGTGTCCCTGACATCTTGCATTCAAACTCCCGTGACATTTATCCACTTGACAAAAGAAACCGTGACGTGAGCGTCTTGTCGCGAAAAAGAGGGTGGATAGAATGTCGGACCAAAACGGACAGCAGTTGTTGAGGAGAAAGATATAGGTAATTTGCGAAGAATAACACAGGATCATGCCAGCCTGACACGTTGAACTTACTTATCTACAAAATCTGATCCAGTTTCTGACATCTTGTGCTTCGGGCTAAGCCAGCCAGCTAATTACGTCCGAGAAAACGGACACCCTTTTTGCGGATGAGATTGACGTCAGCTTACCTTCCTGAGAGAAAGACGAGAACGAGTTTCGAAACAGCCAGAGAGACGGGGGAGAGAGGGTGGGGGTGGGGCTGGTAGGTGGGTGTTGATGTTGGTGGTGGTGGTGGTTGGGGGGTTATGTAGGTGATATGATATAGACATAGACAGACAGACAGGCAAACAGACAAACAGAAAGGCAGACAGACAGACAGACAGATTGACAGGCAGATGTGGAAAGGGAAAAACAGAGACAGTAATTAGCGGGTAGACAGAAAGACTTCAAAAGGCGAAGGAAGACATATTTACAGATAGACCAACCGATGAATGGATTGATAGCGGGTAAGAGAGAGAGAGAGAGAGAGAGAGAGAGAGAGAGAGAGAGAGAGAGAGAGAGAGAGAGAGAGAGAGACAGACACACAGACAGACACACAGACAGACAAAGAGAGGGGGTATGTGTGTACGTATATATACACGTTTATGCACGCGCGCAAACACGTGACACACAGGCCGTCGCGACAAGGGTAAAAATAATCATCCCTCCAAGCAAACACTACAACCACCAATATACAACAGTAACGCTAGGGCCAGCAGAACCAGACGCGGTCTCACGGATGCTATGTCGGTCATGTAAGGTCTTTGACAGTCCAGACACCGAACCCATTAAAGGCCGTTTCACACATGCCAGAGACCTATTCACTTACATGTCAGGCGTGTGGACAGAATGTCAGCCTGTCTCAAAGGACCACGGCCCTAGCTTGACCCTCAGTGTGGCAGCTTGTTAACATTTTTGTTCCCATGTCATTGACCATGGTCGCTCTAGAAGGACATGCGCAGAGAGAGGCAGAGAGACAGACCTCTTTTTTTTCTGTCGGTCTCTCTCGCTCCAAATCTCTTTGGCTAGGTCTTCAAGCCAAATAAATGTTGGTATAATTCTGCTTTTGCTTGTGTATCACAAAGTGTTCATGTTGCACGTTTTAGGCTTTCCGTATTGTGCCTGCCGTACTACAGTCTTTTCATCTCTAACAATATCATCCTCCTCTATCTCTCTCTGCCTGTATATCTGTCTGTCTGTCTGTCTAACTTTCTGCGTCCCCCCCCCTCTCTCTCTCTCTCTCTCTCTCTCTCTCTCTCTCTCTCTCTCTCTCTCTCTCTCTGTCTGTCTGTCTAACTGCCCAACTATCTGCGTCCATCCTCTCTCTATCTCTCTCTCTCTCTCTCTCTCTGTCCGTCAGTCTGTCGATCTCTCTCCGTTGCTGGAAACAGTAACCTGCCCCCTTTTCTCGTCGCAGCACCGAGTTCATGCATCTTCCAGCTCTGTACTTGTCCTCCGCCCCACCCACCCCCATTCGCCTCGCATCCTCCACCCCCTTCCCAGTCCCGTCCTTTTTGTCCATTGTTGGCGACTATGGACACAGTAACCAGAGAGGTCCCCCAGAGGGCCGAACCGTCCGTTCCCTGCGCGTCATGAGTCTTTGACCACATCATGGCGGCTGGTCAGTGAGACCAACTTATGGACACAGCGAGGCAAGGTCAACCTCCCCCATCCCGATGTGGTTTTTGTTCGCCTTTTACTACAGTATGAGATGAATACCGCTGTGGTTGCGACGGAGAGGGGTTCGGGATGGGTGGGGGTTGCTGAAGAGGATCTTGTATGCCGTCAGAGGCATCACGACAACTCCTTGTGGTTTTGCTACCGTGTATTATGATCACCGCTGTGTTTTGGATGGAGGGTGGCGGAGGGGGGTGGGGCTTTAAGAAATAATCTTTTGAACAGAGTAAAGTGAAAGGTGGGGGTGGTGGTGGTGGTGGTCTCTCAGGAGAAGTAAGATCAACTCTTCACACCGTTGTGATTTTGATTCAGCTTTTGCTACAGTGTACTAATGAGGTTTCGATGAAGGGGTTAGGCTGGGGTGGGTGTGGGGTGGTGGGTGGGGGATGAAGATCGACTTACCCTTTTGGGGGAGGGGCGGGAGGGTTTGGACTGAAGAGACGATATTGTGGACAGAGTGTGACCATGAAAAGCATAAGGTCAACTACCCTTACCGTTGTGGCTTTAGTTCACAGCATTACTAAAGTGTGTAATGAACACCGCTGAGGTTCCGGAAGAAGATATGGATGAAAAGGGAGGGTGGGAGTGTAGGTGGGGGGTTGGCGGGACGGCGCAAGATCGGTTGTCCCAGTGTTGTTTGTCGCAGGAGCAATGCTTCAAGGTAAAACCTTAAGAAAAACTTGTTAGGTTTTCAACCTTTCTGTTAAACTGCATTTCACAGATAGGGACACACGTAAACAAGCATGCACACAGACACAAACACATACACATAATCACAAGCACGCATGCGCCTCTTTCTTTCACATTCTATCTTTTTTCCACTCAATGAAAACGCAGTACGTATTTCCCTGCTTAATCGCTCGGCCTAAAAAAAAGTTATACCACTTCCCTTCCTGTGACAAGAAGCTGCATCCAAACACCGTCTTTGCTCCTGTTAAAAAGCTTTTTATATTTCTATTTAAAAAAAAAATCAAAAAGAAAACGCTTCTTCAAGTCGAGGCAAGACTGATTCCAGAGGTCATGGAGCGATGCTGTAGGCTCTGAGGCTATCTATTTCGCCGATAAGACTTTGCTCGCTGTCAGCTTCGGAAACAGGCTTCGTTTGGACGAGAGAAAACACATCAAGAAATAAATTAACAAAGTGCGTACATCACGGTAGTTTAGACGCAAACGTCCCATGAATCACGAACGAAAAAAAAAAAAATCCACAGCGAATCCATCACCGGCGTCTCGTTTTACACATACGTAGAGTCTACACCCCGTGTTCCTCTGATCTTCCAGAAGGTTTTGGGCCCATTCAGGTATCAAGACGGTGTAGCAGATACCCGGCTTATCTCCCCCTACCCGGCTAATCAGCAAGGCGGGTGTCGAGTCGTGGCGTTAATCACAATGACTACGCACGGCCCTTTTTCCATAAATCCCCAGATTATCGCCTGAGGGGACAATAATGGCATGTAAGGGCCTGGAGGGTCAGACCCCTATCTCCTGACCCCTTCACCTTTCCCGGGGTAGCGCGCGCATGGCGGCCAGACTTCAAAGAGTCGACCCCTCGTCTCAATGAGACTCTTTGGACAGATTAGCTCTCCCCTAACTTACTGGTCAGGCGCCGACTTCAAAAGGCGAAGGGGAAATAATTCTTTCCGAGCCCCCCCCCTTTATCTTCTTCTCTCCCCTCTGTCTTCTCTCCGGTGCTGTTCGTTGGGTGCATGACTCCGCTTGCTGGCTGAGTCTTTAGATTGGTTGGTTGGTTTTTAACGTCCCTTCAGCCTATTTGGCTATGCGTGACCGATACGATAGCGATCACAGACATAGAAAGAGCTACTCTTTCTGTCTGTGGATGGCGATGCGTCTTCAGAGCGACAATTACAAGAGACTGTTACTTTAAAGCGACCATAGGCTGACACCTTAGCGACCAGAGACTGTAGCTCCAGCGACCACAGACCAGAGGGTGTACTGAGCTTTAGAGCGACCAGAGACTAACTTTAAAGCGACCAGCAACTAAAGCTTTAAAGCGACCAGAGACTGTAGCTCCAGCGACCAGAGACAAGAGTTTTAGAGAGACCAGAGATTGTAGCTTTAGAGCGACCAGAGATTGTAGCTTTAGAGCGACCAAAGACTAGATTCAGAGCGACCAGAGACTGTAGCCTTAGAGCGACCAGAGACAAAAGCTTTTGAACGACTGAGACAAAAGAGAAACAGAAATACCGCGGACTTCTCCCTCTTCCATCTCAGTCGTCTACCTGCTGCTTCAAAAGGGAGAGCACTAATTCTTCACTGAGCCTTTTATCTGTGGAGGGAACTAATTCTTCCCATGATCTTTATCTATCTTCTTGGCCGTGATTGGTTGAGGGTTCTCCTGTTGCCTTCTGGCCAGTTGCTGAAGACCACGGAGTCAAAAGAGATTTGAAGCACTGGAGGCATTCTTCTGGCGGTCTCCCTACTGAGTCGCACCACAGTGGTGATGGCATTACAAACACTGCACCCAAGAAGAAGGCTGGCCCACGAAGCCACACAGGACGATCTTCAGAGAACAGTTTGAACCTAGCAGTAGACGGTGACCTACACTGATGCTCTGGAAAAGGCCAAATAAAGTCCACGCCGAGAGCACAGTAACCCTTCAAGCCAGTCTCCATGGCCTCAAAACTTCAATTATCCTGATCCCGAGGGGATACTGGGAGCACAAAAAAGAATTACCTAATGTTCTCTAAGTCCTACCGAGGCGCATCATACCATAGTTAGGTTACTTAGATTGACACCTGTGTCTTTGGGATGTTGAATCATTTCGAAACACCAGCTTCGACTAGGAGCAGAGAAAACTCACGCCGTCTGAAAAGTCCGATGTACGAGCGACAAGGACGACGACAAAGCAGACCAAAAACAGACCGAAAAAAAATCAAGACAGACCAAGACAGACCGTCACAAACACTGTGTACTACAACTACTACTACTACTTCTACGTCCGCCCCGTGATCGGGAGGTCGTGGGTTCGAACCCCGGCCGGGTCATACCTAAGACTTTAAAATTGGCAATCTAGTGGCTGCTCCGCCTGGCGTCTGGCATTATGGGGTTAGTGCTAGGACTGGTTGGTCCGGTGTCAGAATAATGTGACTGGGTGAGACATGAAGCCTGTGCTGCGACTTCTGTCTTGTGTGTGGCGCACGTTATATGTCAAAGCAGCACCGCCCTGATATGGCCCTTCGTGGTCGGCTGGGCGTTAAGCAAACAAACAAACAAACTACAACTACGAAGCAGAAGAGGGACTTTGGGAGGAGGATGGTGAGAACGGGGAAGAAAAGGAGCATGAGGAAGAAAAGTAAGAGGCGACCAAAACAGAGACAGACAAGACAAAGAAGACAAAGACGGTAACAAAGGCTGTGTACTGACCTCACTGATGAAGATGTCCGTAACCTCATCCTCTAAAGATCCGTAACACAACGTTAGTCCCAGCTTCTCCTCACTCGACGAGCGGTGTAACACCACCTCCTGGAACACACAGAGAAATACGTCACATTAGTAACAACGTATAGCACACAATACGTCACATTAGTAACAAAGTATAACACAAAATACGACACATTAGTAACGACGTATAACACTTTCTTTCTTTCTTTCTTTATTTGGTGTTTAACGTCGTTTTCAACCACGAAGGTTATATCGCGACGGACGTATAACACAAAATAAGTCACATTAACAACGTATAACACACAATACGTCACACTAGTAACAACGTTACTCACTTCAGTTATAACGTTACACCAATACTGTTTTGTGAAATAACAACAGTGTGACTTGCATAATTATTGCCATACATCAACGTCAAAGGCGAAACATTTCACTTCAACATTAACACACAACACAATGATTCTTTTAAGTAACAATTAGCCTACATGTTGGACAAAAACTCGTCAAGGGTGTCAAAATGCACAAAATGTCGTGAAAAAAGAAGTGTCACAAAATAACACCCACAAAGACACCCAATTTGACGTATCGCGAGTTTAACCCAAAACAAGTTTGTGTCTCAGCCAACACTTAAAAGCTTACGTGAAGAAATTACATACGAGCGCATCACAAGACAAATAATGATGTTGTCGTGCATTACAACATTTCAAAAATGTCCTCGCTCCGCTGAAAAGCACTTCAACTCTCCGCGACAGACCATTAACCAGCTAGCACTTGTGCTGATGCAAAACGAAAACTGAAGCACAAGGGGTGTTCTTGTCTGACTGAGTAAGTGCACTACAACAGTCGTTGCCTTACTCAAATACAACCAACAGCATGTCGTTTACTTTCGTCCTTTGGCCGGCCCCCTCCTTCTCTGATTGTTCTTTCTCTCTCCCACTCCTCCCCCTTCCTTTGGGAATTGAATTCTGCATCTCTCCCTTGCCTGTACCTGCATTGCATGATTCAGTTATATCCATTAATCTTGCTGAAACAAAACTTTTTTTTAATATAATTATACTCATCTTGTATTTTCTTCATTCTTCGAGTGCCTTTCCCCTCTCCCCCAACTGACGCCCGAAAGTGAATGTTATATTTCTCCCTGCCTACCATCCTCGACTTCTCATGTATGACTTCGAAAGCACCCTCGCTGAAGCAAAAGTTTTAGTTTTGTTTTTTGTTTTTTGGGTGTGTTTGACTGTTGGTTGTTGCAGCAAATTGAAAGGGGTGTCGGTCAGAAAGACCTCCCACGCGCATTCGTTATGTCTGCATCAGCTGACATACTTGTTGACGAAATGGCGATACTTTCGTCTGTTCGGTTTGTTCCCTTTTCTCTCTCTTCATTTTATCTTGTTTCCTTTTTGTCTCTCGGATTTCTTTCTTTCTTTTCTTTTCTTTTCTCGTCGTTTTTTTCTCTCCCTTTTTTTGCAACAAAATGGCTGTCAAGATCAGACGACTCCCAAAGCCTGCACTAGCTTAGTCAGTAGTCACGGAGACGCAACGCCCCCTTGCGGGAGACAGGGGATGTCACCCAGGTGTTACAACTCACGACAAGCACCCAGTCCACAAAAACCGACGCGTTGACATGATGCAGAAAAACGACCCGTGTGTTGACAACCGCGCGGGAACAAGGAACGGCTACTCGTTACAAGAAGTCGCTGTGTGTTCTTTGCATGCATTCTCTATCTACTGCAAGTCAGTAAGTGGGTGGCATTTTCCAATTAGGCTTACGGAGCAGCTCTTGTCTAAGCTGGGGCAAGCATTTGTTGGGCTAGGGCGGCTTTCTCGATCTTCATCTCCTCTGGTAAGTAAGGCTGAAGGGGTCTAATTTGACTTGAACAATGACCACGAACACACGCGTCGTCCGTTATGTACAAGTAACGCTTAAGCCTCACATTATACTTGGGCGAAGTCGACTCAGTGAAGTCGTCTTCACGCAGCTGCCTGCATGAAGCCTTGCCACTGAAGTGTTTGGTTAATAGACTTCGCAAAGTCTTCGCGAAGTCGAGTTCAGGCTCAACTAAGGACGGCCTTAACTTTCGCAAGTTGCGAAGCCCCTCTATTGCATGGTGGCCCATTTGTCTAATTTTTGTTTATCAATTATATCATCCTCCTTCGGTACAATACATAATCAACAACAAGCTATGAACTTAAAGTATAGCATAAGCATATGTTCGACCATTGTGAGCGAAAGATGCGGAATTCGACCCCTTCATCGCACAAAGTAAAATGGACGCGCCGTGTGCAGTCTCTGCTCGTCAGGCCACAGCACCAGCAGTAGTAAGGGGACATGGATACCCCTGGGAGGAACGGGCAGCTTTGTCATCACACCCCCGCCTGTCACGAACTGGACGCTTCTTGTTGTCATCGACTGGGTAAGGAGGCATGGAGAGTTGCGCATGTTAAACAGCCTGTCTCCTCCTAATAGTGACTTTCGTGAGTCTTTTTTCTTTGACGAAAGTGTTGAGAGATAACAGGGCTTATCTCGTAGACATACCGGTACCTTAAAGGCACACCAGAGTCCTTCTGGAACAACCGATTCGGCTCACCGTGTCAGAACTGGTCAGGCTTTTACATGGAATAAGACCATCCCGCCACTTGGACACATGCCAGCAATCAAAACCCTGACTGAATACTCTTCATAGTGGGAACTTTATGATGAAGACATAGCGTAAACAATGCATTCATACAAAGTCCAGCTCACCACAGCAAGCACACAAGGTATTGTTTTTTTGTGGGTATTTGTCCCAAGTGGAGGGATGTTTTTATCCAAAGTATCTCGCCAGATCTGAGACGGGAAGAAGTGTGCCTTTAACACTCGTCTCATAAATCCCCAGGGTTCTGATGATAACACGCTACGCACTTAGTAACATCACGACTCAAAGCCAGCAGTGTGTATATAAGTATTATGTCCACGATAACCCTCAGAGACAAACGACCGTCTAATACAAGGTATGTAACAACTCCACAAAACAGAAAGAAAGAAAGACAACTTCGCCAATAAACAGTGGAACCCCTCCTTTAAAATACACAAGCCCCCAACCTCCCCCTCCCCCCCCGCCCCGCCGATTTAGAACTACCTACGTTTAAAGACCATACTTTTTCAGACCTTCATACCATTGGTACATGTACCTCCATATTTGACAAAACCCTCTCTTTTAGTACCTGATGTTCTCAGAATTCTAGAAGTCTTAACAGGAAGGTTCCACTGTACGGAAAAAACAGATAAGAAGCTTGCGCAGAAACGCATACCGTGAGAAGATCCATCCGTAACACCAGCACCAATGCTTTATCCATCACACGCACAGGTAAATCGCAAGAAAAAGACCAACCTTCTCGCGGGCTCCGATAATAAACAATGGCAGGCAAAGAAAGAGAAATAAACGTTGCACTCGGTTAAGGTCGCGAATAGAAGAAGAAGAAAACGGAGGAGGAGGTGGAAGAGAAGAAGAAGAAGAAGAAGAAGAAGAAGAAGAAGAAGAAGAAGAAGAAGAAGAAGAAGAAGAAGAAGAAGAAGAAGAAGAAGAAGAAGAAGAAGAAGAAGAAGAAGAAGAAGAAGAAGAAGAAGAAGAAGAAGAAGAAGAAGAAGAAGAAGAAGAAGAAGAAGAAGAAGAAACTTTAAAGGCACAGTCCTTCCCGTAAAAACAGTTCGGCTGAGCATCATACCAGAGCTCCCACGGCTTTAACAATATGGGATAAGACCATCCCTCAGATTGGTCACATACCAAAACATGGACAGCCTGGGTACTCACTATGTACAGTTCGATTTTGTTTTGATGAATTATTTTTTTTTAATTTTTTTTTTTATAAAAGACAGTAGTGGCATTTGAGGAAAGTAATTCATAAAAAAACCTGACTAAAGCAAACAGTTTAGGTGTTGATGTTTGGTATGTGACCAAGTGGGGGGATGGTCGTATCTCACGTACAAGCCTGGCCAGATCGGAGAAGGTCAGTCGAACTGAAATGGGAATGCGTGTAAATTAAAGCAGGAGAAAGGGAATAGTAAGCAGAAAATCTCAACACAGCCCTACGGTTTATCGGGTTCATCTTGTTTTCGTACACTGGTATATCGTAAGACCACGAGCTAACCCCTGTCACACGCAAGGCAATAACAAACAGACGGTGAACCAAGGTTCGTACAGAACACACCAAGCATTATGGCAAAAAGTACTGGAGCACTCACGGGCAATGGTGTGAGCAGGTGCTGGGAAAATGTTATCTTCTGTCAAAAACACGTAAACCTGGCAGTTCAGAGTGTACGAACGTCTTATTCTTTGGTCTCCCAGTAAACAAAATAATACGACTTATCGAATGAGCACACACACAGAAATCACCAATCTTCTGCGACAAGTCACTCGCCAGAACTAATCAAAAGCATACGAGTCTTTACCCCCCCAAAATAAATCTACTATTATATATTATAAGAATGGATGTAAGTGTTTGTGTGTGTGTGTGTGTGTGTGTGTGTGTGTGTGTGTGTGTGTGTGTGTGTGTGTGTGTGTGTGTGTGTGTGTGTCTGTGGTCGCCATCGTCGTAATACGTGTATCGTTAATCATGCCCAAATCAAAACCGAAATACACCTCATTGTTGAAGTAACATGATCTCTCTAGCGCCATCTGTTTACAACTGAATGCCTCTATGTACCCTTTAGGGAAAACGTGATACCTAAGTACATTGATCTCAATCTATGCCCATAGAAGTACACTGCAAAAATCGCTCAGCTCCAGACACAGGAACGGTTTGGTGCTTAGATGGAAAACATTCAGGAATTTTAGAATACAGCCGTCCTGGAAACTTGAGCAGTCGATGTTTTGCCCTCCATCTTCTCTGAAGTGACATTCGCACTGGAATCCAAGTCAAAAGCTTTTAAAAACGTAAGAAGAGTTTGCTTGCGGTGGCCATTGCAGTTGTCAGTTTGCTCCAGGGTCATTGCAATGAATAGGGCTCGGTGCAATCTTCAATCAAAACCCAAGGCTGCTTTTCAGGGCATTTTCAAGGACGGGGCTTGGTATTTGAACAGTTAATCAGTTGGGCTCTCGGTGCTAAAGTTTTGGCATTGAAACCTGCACACGTTTTGTGTGTGTGTGTGTGTGTGTGTGTGTGTGTGTGTGTGTGTGTGTGTGTATGTGTGTGTGTGTGTGTGTGTGTGTGCGCTCTCTCTGTCTTCTGCTTCTTTTCCTCTTACAACACCTGACACAAGATTAAACACACACGCATTAAAGTACGCAGACAGACAGACAGACACAGACAGACAGGAATAGACAGACTCACAGCGACCGCACGCGCGCGCACACACAGACACAAACACACTCACACACACAAACACCATGACACCCCCACCACCACCACACCCCCTCCAAACTCCTCTTGTCTGTAGCAGACATCAAACCTCAGGTTGTTCACCAGACGGAGCTCCATGACCCGACGAGGTGGAAATATTGTGACTTTGCTCCTATCAATAACACCTCTAACCCTTCCTCCTTCCCCCCCCCTCTCGGCTCCTTACACACACCTCTTCTCTTTGATCCTCCCCGCCCGACTCCTTCTGACCATGCGTTTGCATATCGTCAAAGATCCCACTCTCTTCCTAAACTCACCATCCCCCCACTCATCCCCCTGTCTCCCCCCTCTCTCCAACACATTCTGTCCACTCTACTCCTACTGCTGTCCGGGTGTTTTTACCTGTCGATGAGAACCCCCACCCCCGCCTTCTCGAGCTCCTGACTCTCTCCTCCGCCCCACCATCTCATCATACCCGAACCCCCATCCTTAACTCCTGTCCATGCGTTTGGCTGTTGTTCCCCGCTCCACCCCCACTCTCTTCAACCCCCATCACCAACTGCTGTCCATACGGTTTACCTGTGGTTAAGAGTCTCCTCTCTTTCAACCACCTAGCGCGCGGAGGGGCAGGTGAGTGTTGACGGAACAACACGGGCCAGCTCACTTCAAAGGGAAGGGAGGCGTGTTGCTGAGATGGGGCTTTGAGATCTCCATCGCTCTGCATGCAAGGGGGCTGGAACAAGGCTTTGACCTTGACCTTTTGTTGCAAGTGTGGCGAGCGTCTTATTGTTACAGCGAGATCTCACACTGAAAGGCCTTGACCTTTACTGCAGTGTGGAAGGGAACTTACTGTGACAAGATCTGAAGGGCCTTGACCTTTATTGCAGTGTGGAAGGGAACTTACTGTGACAAGATCTGCAAGGCCTTGACCTTTATTGCAGTGTGGAAGGGAACTTACTGTGACACGATCTGAAAGTCTTTGACTTTGACCTTTGTGTCGTGTTAGAAGAATTTTACAATCAGTTTCTAAGCCCTCTTGATACAACCGACAATATTGAAGGGAGGGCGACCTTTCAAAAAAAGTCAGAAGCTCAGAATTAACTCGAGATCTTACTATTGCAAGATCTGGAAGCTTGTGTGGAAGGAATATTACGTTAAACTAGATCTAAATCCAAAATCAGAGAGACTGCCAACGTTCTAAAATTGAGAATCAATAACCTACAATTCTTGTTTAAAAAAAAAAAAATTGTTAACTATGTTTGGCCTCCTCGAGTATCGTAGACTGAGACCACTACTTCGTAAGGATCAGAAGCTCGAAAGGACTATTCCATTGTTGCAAGATCTGACAACCTTAACCTTTCTCAGCCAGGAAGTGATTCTTGACTGTTCTCGTGCGTGAAAGCGATTGGACAGACAAGGAAACTCTGCAAGCCCGTCTAGACTGTTAGAATTAGCATACAGCATTGTTGCAGCTTGTACATTAAGTTAAAAAGGACCCAGCAAACACACAACGTAAATACGACGTTGCGAAAATGTGAATTTTTCGTGTCATTAGCAACGTTGCGAACTTTACGTGAAATTTACGTTGAGCCAACCAAAAAACGCAACGTAAAACCAACGTTGTGTCATTGTGAGATTTTGGTGTTCTTTCGACGTTGTAATACAACGTAAATTTTACGTGAATTTCACGTTGCATTTTGGTGTCTTACAAATGTTGCGAAGATTACGTGAAATTTACGTGGATCCAACCAAAAAACACAACGTGAAAGCAACGTTGCGTTACAGTTGTGTTTTTTTGTTTTTTACACGTTGGTACATAACGTAAATGTCACGTGGATTCCACCTTAAAAAGCAACGTAAAATCGACGTTGTATTATTGTGATTTTCTGGTGTTCGAACAACGTTGGTATACTCACGTGATTTTCACGTGAAATTCACGTGATTTAAAAACAAAAGTTAGCTTGATACAACAAACGTTCCTACAACGTAGTTTCAACGTAAACACACAACGTTGGGGTTTGATTGATCGCCAACGTGCCCTCAACGTGAAATCCACAACGTAAATCATACGTACGTCAGTCATTACCAATTTTTCACCTGCACGGTTTCGTATCGTTTATCAAAGAAATGTATATATATATAAAGCCTTTGAAAATTACGTAAGGTGAACAGATTTTCAAATACAGGAGATAGATATGTGCGAAACTATCACCGAATAACAAATGACTCAGTCAGACGTTATGAAATTAAGCGCCGATGTACCGCGCAATGTATTTGATTGCTTTGGCGTTCCAAATGCGTCCGGTTACATTTTCTGGCATCATTAATGCATCAACGAGAATTGAAAAGTAATGCTAAAAATAGAATTGTGTACGTTTCGTTTAAAGTTGATCTACTGTGCTCATCAAACCTCTTGTTGTATTTTGTAAATTGGCGAGAGGGGGGCAGAATACATGAACCTAATCTCTGTGATTGTCTATACGTGTGTGTGTGTGTGTGTGTGTGTGTGTGTGTGTGTGTGTGTGTGTGTGTGTGTGTGTGATTACACGTACGTGTTAGTGTGTGTGTGCGTGTGTGTACACGTGTTAGTGTGTGTGTGTGTGTGTGTGTGTGTGTGTGTGTGTGTGACATCAGTTTGTGTATGTGTGTGTGTGTGTGTGTGTGTCACATCAGTTTATGTATGTGTGTTTGTGGGTGGCTGTGTGTGTATGTGTGTGTGTGTGTGTGTGTGGGTGTGTGTGCGTGCGTGCGTGTGTGTGTGTGTGTGTGTGTGTGTGAGTGTGTTTGTGTCCCTCGGCGCGTGACATATATATCTGCCAATAAGTTGAACTAAAACAGGGCTCAAGTGGGAATTACACCTGAAAAAGCAGGAAGGGAGCAGAATACATGTTGTGAACTCCGTTATTTATTGTTTGAAATGTTATAACCTGGGAGAAGTCACCCTCGCACCCCGTCCTTAGTTTCTCTTGACCTACCTTTGAAGTATTCTTGAGGACATGACTAGACTACCCGATTGCGCCCATTGCACGGCATAAGAGAGCGCCGTTCCACCCGGCCGATTCTGCTATAGACGTCACGCGTCCAAGGGAGGTAATTTTCGAGCCAGCTGCATTGACTCGGCCAAGAACGCAAACTTTCTTCGATTAAAGGCATTGTAGCATGTCTAAAATCATGGGACTTGTGTTATCAAGCTTTTAAAATCACCAAGTAACTTTTAAGAATAGTTTCAGTTACATGCGAACTCATTCTGCTGAACGGATTTTGAGAGCCAGTACCCAACAGCCTTTAAATGCACCTCTTTCCTTTTTTCATGTTCTTTTATGGTTTGCCGATTTTGTTAACATTTTTGCATTCATGATGAAGATTTTATGGTGACTGTACAGAAATGTACGTCCTCTAGTTTCTAACCTTCCAAAAATTGGGGCTGGGGGTCGGGGGAGAGAGAGAGAGAGAGAGAGAGAGAGAGAGAGAGAGAGAGAGAGAGAGAGAGAGAGAGAGAGAGAGAGAGAGAGAGAGAGAGAGAGAGAGAGAGAGAGAGAGAGAGAGAGAGAGAGAGAGAGAGACAGAAAGACAGACAGACAGACAGACACAGACAGAGACAGAGAGGGAGAGAGAGAGATAGAGAGAGACAGAGAGGGAGACAGAGGGGAGAGAGGGAGACAGAGAGAGTCAGAGAGAGACAGAGAGAGACAACGTCGAAACTTTGTCAATCATTTCGGTTTTTTCACCTGCATTTTTAGTTTCGTAATATTCTATTCAATTAATGTTCGGTCAAACATAGAGGTTCACTAATTGTGTAAGACGAAAAGAGTATAACATAAATGCATATTGTTTCAAGGAATTTGCTGAGTTAAATAAATTTGCGAGTGCGAAACTTTCCCTCCCAAAAAAAGACGCGTTACTAACCGACAGTGTTCTCCGGTGATGGCCACGGTCGACTTTGTGTATCCCAAATTTGGTTTTCAACTTTGATGAACACTTTCAGGACTAAAATATTCATCGTAATCAACTCGAAGGTAAGTTGTTTTCAGTTGTTCCACATGAGACGTTATCACTTATTGTACTCAATGTACACATGCACAGATTACTTGATTGTCGAGACCATGATTGGAAACGGACCGGCCAAAGATGGCGGGTCTTTCCAATAGTCACAATGTCAGCCCTAACTCAGTTCAAGGGATACACATTCTTTTAGACTCAACTTTTGAGTCAGTATAGCGAAACAATGGGTCACAAGCAGTGGAACACAAAGGAAAAACACGTTTCACATAGACGGACGCAACCTTTAGAAAGCTGTTTAATCAGACTAGCTCAGTGCATGAGACTGAAAGCGGGGGCGGCCATTGTTATCTCAAGTACTTAATTGGGCATTTTACGATCTTGAGGGAGGACGATGTATCCAGACAAGCTGCTTCAAGTTCAAGTGAATCTGCCCAGCGGACAGTGGTATGAGAAGAATTCAGAACTTGACACATTGGCTCATTACATACTTGACTGTCTTTTGTCGACCTGTTCTGTTACTCACTCAAGTAGGCAGCCGAGATACCCTGCCGGTGTCACGATTTCATCTTTCGTCTGTGTACATATTTCCCCCTCGACATATACTCAAGACTGAAATGTTGTTTCCTGGTAAAATTAAGAAGTGAAATTATTTATCTTGCATGTGAAGAAAATTGGTGGTAAAATTTAATATATTTCAACCCCAAAATCGAATTCTTCGAAAACGTGTACTGAGTGGTTAATTACGTCCCTTGAGTAAGAAGGAAACATTTTAGGATGAATCAAATTTCTAAGTTAATTAAAACAAATTGGTTGGACAAATTTGGCCCCATGAATGTAAGGTACACAAGGTCGCTCATCAGTACTATCGAAGGGTGTTTTTTTGTTCAGTGTAGAGTTTATACTAGATCAACGAGGCCGAGAAGCGAAATATCAACACGGCGAAAGATGAAAACGTCACACCGGGGGAGAGAGCGAGACAAAGAGGAGCTATCGGGTGGAGAATGGGGAGGTGATTCGGGGAGGGGGGTGGATTAAAGATGAACGTATCAAATTGTTATTTGTAAGGAGGAGAGAGTGAGACAAAGAGGAGCTATCGGGTGGAGAATGGGGGAGGGGATTCGGGAGGGGGGATTATAATGTGTGTGTGTGTGTGTGTGTGTGTGTGTGTGTGTGGGCGGCAGGTTGGGACGGCATTTTATCAACGAATGTACGAAATAACAAAACAAAATAAAGAAAGAACAAACAAACAAAAATTAAAACCTGACACATGCAGGTTTGTGTAGGGATTTTTATCTATGCCGTGTGAGATGGAATTTTTTTTATAAAATACATCGATCACGCATTCACATCGGCCAGCAGATCGCAGCCATTTCGGCGCATATCCTACTTTTCACGGCCTATTATTCCAAGTCACACGGGTATTTTGGTGGACATTTTTTATCTATGCCAATACAATTTTGCCAGGAAAGACCCTTTTGTCAATCGTGGGATCTTTAACGTGCACACCCCATTCAAGTAATGACACACTCGGACTGTGTGTGTGTGTGTGTGTGTGTGTGTGTGCTACCTGACGGATTTTGATGAACATTGGCATGGTTACAAATTCTTGAGAGCATTCGCTTGTGTGGCTGTTCTCCGATATTTGATAGCGTTATTTGATGTCATATTTTCCCGTTTGTAAAAGTTGAGCCCGCACTGTCAGAGAGAAGAACACATGAATATAATATGTAGAAATCGCAAACCCGGCCAGAAGGCAGACACGGACAAAATGTAGGATGCTGATACATGTAAAATATGTGTCTGATGCGAGTATAGGCTTACTATGTTTACAAAAATTGTGAATAATATCTAGCCGAGATGAATCGCAACCTTTGTACCTCTCCCTTTATTTAAGATTTTTTCCCATTCTTCTTCGTGTTAGTTGGACAGTATTCTTTCCTTTTCTTTTTTCTTCCAGCCACAACACAGATAGCGTAATAGCGGCTGTTTTATTCATTCTTCTGTCTCGTTCCCTCATATTCGCATGTGATAATATGTCACTCCTTATGAGATTACACCCCCCAAACTTTGTTGCTAGACCTCTGTTGAGGAGAGAAGAGGCGAGAAAAACTGGTATGAAGTACAAGTCAAAAATCGCACCTTGATCTTACCTGACTCATTTACGGCACTTGGCAGTCTTTTGTCGGGCTTTTGTCGATCGCTTGTCCACTTGGATAATAAAATTACGGACATGCTCCCCCCCCCCCCCCCCTCTCCTCTAAACTTTGCCAAAATGGGTCCTCTTGAGACATCTCGCGTATGAGAACAAAAGAAAACCGAACGGGCAAATCATATGGACAACACATGTTGGATTTCTTCTTTGGGTACGCTCACCAGTAAAAAAAAAAATGCAGCCAATGTTTTCTCGAAAAGTTGTGTTTGTGTGTGTGTGTGCGCGTGCGCAGGTTTTTTTTAATGTACTGTTTCGTTGAGAGGATCGTGGGTAGTGTTTTTCCTCTTCATTTTAAAATGTTCATTGCAGACATATGAGACAAAATAAAGAAAAAGAGAGAACAATACAGCAAAAAACAAGTCGCGTTAGGCGAAAATACAACATTTAGTCAAGCTGTCGAACTCACAGAATGTCCATAGAGGGGGAATCGAGACGAGGGTCGTGGTGTATGTGTGTGTGTGTGTGTGGTGTGTGTGTGTATGTGTATGTGTGTGTGTGTGTGGTGTGTGTGTGTGTGTGTGTGTGTGTGTGCGTGTGTCTGTGTGTGTCTGTGTGTGTCTGTGCGTGTGTGTGTGTAGAGCGATTCAGACTAAACTACTGGACCGATCTTTATGAAATTTTACATGAGAGTTCCTGAGAATGATATCCCCGGACGTTTTTTTTTCCTTTTTTCGATTAATACCTTTGATGACGTCCCTATATCCGGCTTTTTGTACAAGTTGAGGCGGCACTGTCACACCCTCATTTTTCAATCAAATTGATTGAAATTTTGGCCACGCAATCTTCGACAAAGGCCGGACTTCGGTATTGCATTTCAGCTTGGTGGCTTAAAAACTAATGAGTGAGATTTGGTCGTTAAAAATCGGAAACTTGTAATTAACATTATTTTTTTTATCAAACGTTCCAAAAACAATTCCATCTTATTCTGCGTCATTATCTGATTCAAAAAACATATAAATATGTTATATTTGGATTAAAAACAAGCTCTGAAAATTAAAAATATAAAAATTATTATCAAAATCAAATTTCCGAAATCGATTTAAAAACAATTTCGTCTTATTCCTTGTCGGTTCCTGATTCAAAAAAACATATAGATATGATATGTTTGGATTAAAAACACGCTCACAAAGTTAAAACGAAAAATATAATATATGTATTCTTAAACGGATTTTTGTTTTGATGTACATTTTTCATTCAATTTTCTTTTCATGTTTGCTTGCTCTTCATTTAAACTGTACAATAGCCGCCATTTATATGTATTTTTCTAGAAAACTGTAAACACCACTATAAGCATTATGCTTGTTGTTGTTTACTCTATATGCGTTTTTTATTTGTAAATAATGCACAAACGTTGTATAAAACAGTTTAAACCAAACGAAGAGAGGTACAGAAAAGCGTGCTTTGCAGCACACCGAAACCACCATGTTCAGCGCTGAACAGGCTCGTCAGTTTCACTCCGTTTTGCACAAGCGGCGGACAACGGTCATTGTGAAAAAATGCAGTGCGTTCAGTTTCATTCTGTGAGTTCGACTGAGCTTGACTAAATGTTGTATTTTCGCCTTACGCGACTTGTTGTTGTTGTCCTCAGTTGCATGCAGGCTGCTTCAACCCTGAGTTGTTTTGCCTTTTTACATTTAGTCAAGTTTTGATTAAATGTTTTAACATAGAGGGGGAATCGAGACGAGGGTCGTGGTGTGTGTGTGTGTGTCTGTGTGTGTGTGTGTGTGTGTGTGTATGTGCGTGTGTGTGTGTGTGTGTGTGAGTGAGTGTGTGTGTGTGTCTGTGCGTGTGTGTGTGTGTCTGTGCGTGTGTGTGTGTAGAGCGATTCAGACTAAACTACTGGACTCCGATCTTTATGAAATTTTACATGAGAGTTCCTGGGAATGATATCCTCGGAAGTTTTTTTTTCATTTTTTCAATAAATACCTTTGATGACGTCATATCCGGCTTTTTGTAAAAGTTGAGGCGGCACTGTCACACCCTCATTTTTCAATCAAATTGATTGAAATTTTGGCAAAGCAATCTTCGACAAAGGCCGGACTTTGGTATTGCATTTCAGCTTGATGGCTTAAAAACTAATTAATGACTTTGGTCATTAAAAATCGGAAACTTGTAATTAAAATTATTTTTTTATCAAACGATCCAAAAACAATTTCATCTTATTTTTCGTCATTTTCTGATTCCCAAAACGTATACATATGTTATATTTGGATTACAAACAAGCTCTAAACATTAAAAATATAAAAATTATGATTAAAATTAATTTTCCGAAATCGATCTAAAAACAATTTCATCTTATTCCCTGTCGATTCCTGATTCCAAAAACATATACATGTAGATATGATATGTTTGGATTAAAAATACGCTCAGAAAGTTAAAACGAAGAGAGGTACAGAAAAGCGTGCTATGCAACAGAGCGCAACCACTTTCGCGCTAAACAGGGTCGTTAATTTCACCGCCCTTTGTACGAGCGGCGGACTACGGTCATTGGGAAAAAATGCAGTGCGTTCAGTTTCATTTTGTGAGTTCCACAGCTTGACTAAATGTAGTAATTTCGCCTTACGCGACTTGATCTTTTTCCCACACACTTTGGACACGTGCGAGTACCAGCAATAGAAAATTAACAAAACACCTCCCCCTCTTAGGTGAAATGAAAGCGGACGTTTTCAGCGTGCATTCCCTTGAATTGACTGAATGGTTAATCATGCTTCCGTGATCTTGGGAGTTGTGGGTTTTTTCTGTGACATTCACAAACATACACATGACAGAGTCCGACTAAAGGCTTACTGGAATTTACTGTTGAGTAATAAGTGTGTCATCTTAGGACCATGCCAGTGCATGGGGGATATCTTGGATACAGGGCGGACAGGCTTGCAAGCAATATATAACTCTGACTGTTGACCGTCGTTGTAATTTCCCACTTTGTAGTTGTCAAGGTATTTTAACATGTGGGCTTTATATTTTATAAGCTTGTACAAGAGCATTGTTAGTAATAACGCGCGCTATTTTTAGTTAAAAAAGGGATCAACTTGGAATGTGCACCCGACATTCCAATTTGTTTTCCCCTTTCTAATAATGGGTGAATTTGTTTTATTATAACTGAATTGCTTACAACCGAAATACCTACATGCCGAAATAACTGAAATAAAAAAAATAAACAAATAGACGAATAGGGAAATGATACATAAATAAGTTCATAAATGAATGAGTTAATAAATGCGTTATGGCGAAATTTAGATAACAAATTAGGAACTTTAACATTAATTTCAAATTAACTAACCAAATAACAAGATCAATAGGTAAAGTGTTGTATGGGGACATGTAACAAAATGAGGAACTTGAAAACCACCATGTAGGTGTCCGACATTTGCTGGTGTCTTGTTTGCAATGATTTCAATTTGGTTACAACATTTTGTTGTCGTCGTCGTCGCTCTTGCTGTCTTTGTTGTAGTTGTTGTTATTTGGGGGTTAAACGGGAAAAGGGGCAGAAATATGTTGGACTATTGAACGATCGTTTTCACACTAGGTGTCGGACTTCAAGTACAACGCGGGGTAAAAGTACTTAATGGAAATCCATGAGCTATGAGTTTAATATGTAATCGTTATTTCGAGCAATTTCCATGTCTGAACATCCCACGGATATATCCGCGTGCCACCCATCATTTCCTTTTACACGACAAAGTCGTGTCGTAACAATTCCCTTCCACCCTCCCCCTACCCCTCCCTATACACTTGATAGTCCTCAACTTCGACCTACGGCGATAGGGGGATAATTGAGACAGCACTCTAAGTAGCTTTCCAGGTTACTGAAAGACTTTGATTTTGATCACAAGTTTTGGAAACTGTGAGCCCTTTCATCCCCAGCGAGACAGACGGACACCGCTCCTGTGTACAACGTGGGATTTAGAGCGGGTCAAAATTGAATCAAACTTGCCACATTCATTTCTTGCCTCATGATTAGCATATGCATCGTTCACTGCTTATTGTTGCTGTTGTTTAGAAATCAGTGCGCGCGCGCGCAAGTTTGTATGAATATGTTCGTGCGTGAGTGTGTGAGTGTGAGTGTGTGTGTGTGTGTGTGGTGTCGGTGTGTGTGTGTGTGTGGTGTCAGTGTGTGTGTGGTGTGCCAGTGTGTTTGTTTGAGTTCGTGCCTGAGTGTGTGTGTGTGTGTGTGTGTGTGTGTGTGTGTGTGTGTGTGTGTGTGTGTGTGTGTGTGTGTTATAGTGTCAGTTATTCTTTCTTTTGTCCCGAATCCTTGCTTTCCAGAAACCTGTGATGTCATTCTTCCTTGAAAATTTCTTCCAAAACTTGGTTGTCCAACTTTTGTCCGAGAGATGAGGTCGGAACGGTGGTATGAGAAGAATTCAGAACTTGACACCTTGATGTCATCTGACTGATTGGCTAATTACACACTTGACTGTCTTTTGTCGACCTGGATCATAAAATTGCCGACCATGTTGATTTACCCAGCCCCTTGTGAACGTGAGTCTACTTGAGACATCAGCGTAACCAACACACACCAAACCCGAAGTCGGACCGTAACAAGTTTTCATTATTTTATGCCTGTCACCTCACCCTTTTACCCCCCCCCCCCCTCCGCCCCCACCGCTTACCCCTTCTCAGTTCACAGTTACATTGTCTGCAGCCTCAACCCCCCCGTGGGTAATAAATCACTCGACTATCGTCGCATGCTTCTGATGACCGCTCTAAATAATTTGTCAGATAGCAGTGTGCAAAAGACACCGTTGAGTGTACATGTATTACCTTTCCTATGCTTAGGACACGTGCCTTTTCAAGTCATTGTCAATTACAAAATGTAGGTCTTACAACACAGCCACTGATTTTCAGGTGACGGTATCAATGCCGGGTCCCTGCTCTGCGAAAAAAAAAGTGTTTGCATTAATCGGAAGAAACATACTGCATAAGCGTAATTTATGCAGAGGTATGATGTTCTTAAGTTGTGAGATTTTTTAATGATCACGATGCCTTCAGTGCTTACTAAATTAATTGATTAGATTGATTTTATATAATGAAGTTAGAATTCTGCTGCTCTGATTAGTGAAATATTCAAAAATGCTATCATGCTATTTTGGCACCGTCATGGCTTTGTAGACTTATAATATATCTGCGTAATTGATTTCAACTCTTAGAAATCAAAAGTATAACAAATTGTATTGTGTCTCCTCTTGTCGTTAAATAATCACAACAACTGTAAAACAAATTTGCTTTGATAAAGCTCCCGTTTTTCTCTCAGAATTTTGCTCATTTTTGTTTTGTTTACATGCCCCAGACACAAAAACTACAAAACGATTCATAAAAGTTCCGTTCCATGCATTCCGTCTCCTCTCAATCTAAGATCCCCCTCCCCCCCCCCCCCCCCCATAGACCCTCCCCCCAAAGTTTTCCGCTAGCCTCTTCGACTTTTCCCAACGAAGCGTACAGGAGCGGGGCAATTAAGAGCCTTTGCAATTTTATGACCCGTCTGAAAGAAGTGATTGACTGGACACTGTCAAGTGCTCTTAAAGAAGCGATCAGATACGTGAGAATCACAGTGTGACATTTGACAAGAGGTTGACGGAAGTCTGGCAACCAGATGTTGGAGGAAAAAAATAACTCACTGAAAAAGTGAGATCGCACGTGTCGGACAGATGAAGGTTAGAAAACAAGTCGCGTAAGGCGAAAATAAAACATTTAGTCAAGCTCAGTCGAACTCGCAGAATGAAACTGAACGCACTGCATTTTTTCACAATGACCGTAGTCCGCCGCTTGTGCAAAACGGAGTGAAACTGACGAGCCTGTTCAGCGCTGTAGTGGTTTCGCTGTGCTGCATAGCACGCTTTTCTGTACCTCTCTTCGTTTTAACTTTCTACTTCCGAGGATATAATTCCCAGGAACTCTCACGTCAAATTTCATAAAGATCGGTCCAGTAGTTTAGTCTGAATCGCTCTACACACATACACGCACAGACAGACAGACAGACAGACACACACACACACACACACACACACACACACACATACACCACGACCCTCGTCTCGATTCCCCCTCTATGTTAACATATTTAGTCAAAACTTGACTCAATGTAAAAAGGAACCTTCTTGGTATGGATAACACTGGAAATATAACGTGGAAAACTTGTAATTATAGGTGCTGGACTTTCAAATTCAACTTGATCGCACATGTCGCCCTTAATTGTCTCTCTCACTGCTTTCTAATTACCCTTGCAAGTTGAAACCACGCATCCCTCTCTTGCTTGATGGTAACTTTAAAGTTCTCCTTTTTCCCAACCGTTTTGTCCCAGCATATAATTAACCACTTCATGTCCCTAATTGGCACTAGTTTCTGTGAGGACGTTAAGCTTCGGTTAACCAACCAACCAACCGTTTTGATACTACCCATGTATCATGTATGTTTCTGAACATTTTGATTTTATTTGGTATTGCTTCATTTTGCTTTTTTTCATTTACAATGTATAATCTGTGAAAAAAAAGGCCAAAACCAAATAACTTTTAGTTTCCGATGACAAGGAGTAGTGTATTTAACAAACAAAGTTTGATTGTAATGATTGCTTCCATTTTCTGTGCACCTTCCACCTCTACAACATGCATACACTTGATAGTCTTCAACTTCGACCTACGGCGATCGGTGGATAATTGAGACAGTACTAGCTCCGAGGAGCTTTCCAGGTTACCGAAAGACTTTGATTTTGATAACAATGTTGAAAAGGCTGTGAGCCCTTTTATCCTCAAGGAGAGAGATGGACACCGGCCCCTATAATGGGCTTTGGAGCGTGTCAAAGTTCATTACATCCTGATCAGCATATGAAACGTTTATCGCTTATTGTAGTTGTGCATAACTCATAGTAGTGGGAATAAGGTGACGCGCTAGTGTGAGTTTGTGTGTGAGTGTGTGTGATTCGTATATATATATAGCAGTAACGGATGTTATTTGTGTTTGGAAAATTACAAACATTTAATTCTTGTACACAGATTAAAGACAGTTTCCCTTCCAGGTCAAATGTCTTAATGATGCAAATACAAATAAAATACCCCCAAACTGTTCTGAAACGATCAATTTTCGTTTGAAATACTTCATTTCTTATGGAAGGAATACACACTGGCACACAGTCTTTTGTTGTCTTGGCTTGCGGCCTAAATCTGACACAAGGCTCGAAGAAGGGACATAATGCTTTATTTTATATATTACAAAGAAATACATGTAGTGTCAACACTCAGTTGGCAGTAGGCCAGAGACATAGTAGGCAGTGGAAAGTTACTAAAAAGTGACCTAAGTTGAAAAGATGTGTATTTCTACTCCAGACATTATGGAGGCTCTGGTGTCACTAATATCAATGTGCTGTCTTTGCTTTGTTTAGCGACCAGCATCAAAGAGGCGCATAGAGGACTGCCTGGGAGAAGAGGACCACCAGGACAAAGAATGAAATCGATTGAATATGCTGTGCTGTTGCCCTGCAAAGCTGCGTGCATTTTTAGTTTCTCCGCAACATAATATGCATGTTTTTGTTATGAAATAAAATTGTTGATCGTATCTTGAGTTTATGGTGTTACATGTAATAGTCCTTATGATCTGTGACTGAGTGTGAAAGTTGGTGTGTGTGCGTGTATACATTTACCAAAACCTACATTCACTCTCAACGTTGCATTCACGTCGAAATCAAACCAAACCACAACCACAACCAAAAATTCACGTTGTGTCGACGTGTAATTCACGTCAATTTTATCAGAAAAAAATGCACCAAAACACAACTTTTACGTTGTGTCAACGTAGAATTCACGTAATTTTTGATCTAAATTTTGACCTAAAATTTACGTTCCATTCACGTGGACATTACGTAAAAATGCAACGCAATTTCAACCAAACCACAACCACAACCAAAAATTCACGTTGTGACAACGTAAAATTCACGTAATGTTTTTACGAACAATCCACCTCCACCAATAATATAATTCACGTTGGTGTCACGTAAAATGCAACGTTGTTTTCCAACGTTATTCCCACGTGATTTCGTCCATACAAATCTACGTAAAAAAACGTTGAAACGCAACGTAAACCCAACGTAACCCAACGTGAATATAACGTGAATACAACGTAAAATTGTTTGCTGGGGAGTCTGCTGTCTCCTCGCAAGGAGGTGGAGCTTGATAGGTGTGAGAGAGAGAGAGAGAGAGAGAGAGAGAGAGAGAGAGACAGAGAGAGAGACAGAGAGACAGAGAGACAGAGAGACAGAGAGAGACAGAGAGAGACAGAGGAGGGAAAGGGAGACCTAGATAGTGCTGTAAATGACACTGTGACCCAAGAAAAGTGACCGTTTCTCTCTCTCTCTCTCTCTCTCTCTCTCTCTCTCTCTCTCTCTCTCTCTCTCTCTTCTTTTTAGTGTGCGTGTAGAAGTTAGGCTAATTGGCCATGCCGTGAAAAGTAGGATTTGTATCGGGCTTTTCCATCAGAAAGACATGCAGCCTCCGCACGGCTGGTCTCCTTAACGTAGCAATGAGTCGATTAGGCAACTCAAGCAACGCGCTGGCCATCGACCCAATGAGATAAGCAACGATCATGTGCTTCGGGATGGCGGCAACACCCCACATCAACCTCCATCCCCTCCCCGTCCTCCCCCTCCAAAAAGTGAGAAGAAAAGTCACTTTTACTTGCAAAAAGGAACGGATAAGATATACCGTGTTTGAGTTGATTTTGGTGAGAATATCCTCATAAATGTTCTGTTTTTGCCAACAATACGTTCTTTAAGAAATGTTGTGGTGGTGGAAGTGGGGGTGGGAAGATAGGTTTTATCGGAAGTTTCCTGTTCAGCAACCCTTGTGTGTATACTTGCAGTGTACTTGTTAAAACAATTCTTTGGATCAGTTTTGGAAAACCTGACTCGCTGGAAGAAGCAACCCTTTCAAGTGCAGCAGACATCTTTTTTCAACCAATAACCTAATCAAAAATCCTTCCAAAAAAGTATTAATAAACAAGATACTAATAAACTAGAAAAAAACTAACAGTCTCAGACTCTTAAAACCTAAGCTGCTATTCCCCCCTCCCCGCACACACACACACTTGCATCCTTAAAACGAGTATGAATACACCAGACACTAATAATGGAAAACGCAAACTAACAATTTAACACCCTTAAAACCTCAGCTACTTCTTTTTCTTTTGCATCCTGGAAACGAGTATTAATACACCAGGCACAAATAAACCAGGAGAAAAACTAACTCTCTCAGACCCTTAAAACCTTAGCTTCTTTTTTTTTCATTGCATGCTTGCGCAAGTAACGATCTAACTTGGGTCCATGGTGGCTGTGTGATAAATAGGATGTTCCCCTAAAGCCTTTGCGCCTGGTCTGCCTTCCGGAAAATGAGCATGCCTGCCCACGGGCCGGGGTTAAATCTGGCGAGAAGGCAGCCTGACAGAAACCCAATTCATCAGCTGCCTGGCAGGTCTATCTCTACTAGCTAACTGTTGCTAGGATGGGAGGGTATAAGGAGCGGAGAGAGAGAGAGAGAGAGAAGAGAGAGAGAGAGAGAGAGACAGAGACAGAGACAGAGAAAGAGAAACAGAGAGAGAGAGAGGGGGGGAAGAGAGAGAGAGAGAAAGAGAGACAGAGAGAGAGAGAGACAGGGAGAGAGAGAGACAGAGAGAGAGAGACAGAGAGAGAGACAGGGAGAGAGAGAGAGAGAGAGAGAGAGAGAGAGAGAGAGAGAGAGAACAAGAAAGAAAAACACACACAAAAAACACCTTGAGAGGTTGTAACGAAGTAGTGTTATTGACCGAGAGTGGGAATTAAATCCTGTGACAGGGTGAAAAAAAACACCGCTTCGACAGAATGCAAGAAGGTGTTTTATCTTCTCAGAGAAGAGAAGAACAAGAAGAAAAAATAAATAAAAAATAAAATTGAGAGTTCTTAACGAAGCAATGCTATTGACTGATAGTGGGAATTAAGTCCTGTGACAGGACAAAAAAACACGACGTGAGAATGCAGCAGGATCGTGTTTTTTTCTGGTTTGAGTATAGATGCACGTTCACGACGAAGCATCGACCGTATTTGTATTGGCTTCTGCAGTGCAAACAGCGTGGTAAGGAAATGTCCAGCCACGAGTATTCATTGAAAGGGGTTGCCCCGTAAACAAAGCTCAATGCGATCATATGAAGTCGAACGGCGGATTAATCCTGGTTGATACGGTTACGTAAGGCTGACATCTGACATGTATCCAGCAGTCCATCTAATCGAACACCGGACCAATTCCGGCTGATACAGTTAAAGAATGTTAAATTTTTGACACCTTCTTAAATTTCTGACCCCTGACTTAAGTGGCTGACCAGATGCCTTAATTAGCCCCCCCCTCCCCCTCCCCCATCATTTGTTGTGAACTTTTCACATTGAATTGTATGTTGCAATGACTTTTGAATTAAAAAAAGTTGTGCAGTGCCCCATGCATGCCTAGACTACGGAAACGCATTAAAACCTATATCAATAACTTGAAACAAGAATTATTGTAGATAAATAAGCACGTAGCAAGACAGCGTCGGTCAATCTATAATATTTCAAGCATTGTACGATCAATTCAAACAAAGCAAGGACCTGGAACTCTCTAGCCCGTGTCCTCAAAGTGGTAACTTGCACGACAATAACTCTTGCACATTTCCTCGGTCACAAAGGACGGCTAGGGTCTTCACGCAGCTTCCAAAGACTAAAAACTTCAAATAATGGCGTCCACATGAACAGATAAAGGCGTACGAAACAATGGTCAAAAGGAAGCGAGAGATGGGAACAAGACGGGAGCGGGCAAGGGGGGATTGTTTCATCAGAAAACAAGACGCAGACCCCGCCACGTTTTCCACAAACACTTTCCCACAATTCACCCCGGTGTCAAAGGAAACGTCGCATCCTGTTGTTGGACACGTGGACACGATCACGTGTCCCACGCGCTGACCGTTGGACCGTGTCGAGAGTAAACGCGTGTTTGGCTCTGAACCCGGCCAACAAACACATCGGTAACATCTGCATGAGGTCTGTGTTGACCAATCAAGGGATCGTTAACATCTGAATACAGTTCTCTCTGTTGACGAGTCGCTCACATCTGCATGGAACTCTCAACTTGCTCAAGAAACCGTTAAGCTTTTGAAAATATGGGCAAGGTTTGATGATGACAAATCAACTAATTTGTAACAACTGTACACAGCTTCGCTATAACTGGGAAAGGACTATATGAGAAGGCAAGATGACTTATGAAAGACATAATAAGATTTGCATCGAACAGTGCATAAAGAAAGTTACAAAAAATGAGGGTACGAGTCACACTCAAAATACCCTGACTGTTAACATGTTCCAAGGAGGCAGTGATAGAGGTTCAAATTAAGTTGGACAAACGATAGAAAGTCCATCGTCCTGGCAAAATAATGTTGGGAATGACAAAGGTAAAAACCTGTTATCAAACCATACATGGTAGCTGATACTTTAGAATAAAAAACCAACCGTATTTTGACCAATAACAAATCCGAGCACAAAGACAAATGTAGAAAAGGAAGGAAAACTTCAGCTAAAAATGTATCTGGCACAGTAAAACAAAACAAAAACAACACCTCGTCTGGACGAGAGAAAAAAATCCTAATAGCGTTTAGCTGGAAGAATGACTGGAACCTATACAATGAATCCAACGTAGCGGAAATCCCAAACAGTGTGTGCGCGACATCTCTGTACATTAGCAGCGATTGGAACCAGCAACACATCTCTAGCAGCCATCAGTCCAAATTACTGTTGCCTGCCTACAGCGCCCTCTAGGGACTGTCCCTGGTGCATTTTCTGACAGTCTCCGGCCAGGATTGTTGATGTCACAAGCCCTCTACTCAGACCTGTTTTCTTTGTTTTTCTATTTATTTATTTCTAAGCTTTTTTTCCATTGGAACGTTCCATTTTTTCTCGGGTCACAAGGACTGTTTTTGTACAGGCTATCCACGGTAGGCTTTTCACGACGTACAGAAGACAGCGTTTTTATCTTAGTAAGTACACACTTTGAGATTTACATGAGTAACAAATCTGGGCATTCTTGTCCGCATGAAGGCTTTCGCGTTGCTGCTTCCTCCGAAAGCAATGTTTACAGCCAAAGTTTTCCAAGAGAGTCGGTAATTCAGCTTGCCCAATCCCCATCTTTCGAGATCAAACTCCTCTAAATTAGTCCACCAATCTGCTGTATCCTTCGACTTTATTCTTTGGTAAATATTCCTAAATCTACCTCCCCCAGCAACGAATAAACTGCGAGAACCGTCTTTACAAAGCAACCGAGAGAGATGGTTTGGCAACTCTTCGCACGTGTTATTTTCTTTTTTGACAGAATCTTCTAGTAGTAGTAAAATATTCCAAAGTTTGTGTCCCCTAACAATTAATAAACTTTGCAAACCATTTCTGCCAAGCAGCAGAGATGGTGGCTTGGCCACCATTTCCACGTGTAATTTTATCCTTCAACGGAATCTTCCAGTAGTAGTAAAATATCCCAAAGTCTGTGTCACTTAGAAATTAATAAACTTAGCGAACAGTCTCTCCCACGCAGCATAGAGATGGCTTGGCCACCCGTTTCACCTGTTATTTTCTCCGTCGACAGAATCTTCCAGTAGTAGTAACATATTGCAAAGTCTGTGTCCCCTAGCAGTAAATAAACTATGCGAATCGTTTCTGCCAGGCAGCACGTGTTATTTTCTCCTTTGACAGAATCTTCCAGAAGTAGTAAAATATCCCAAAGTCTGTGTCCCCTAGTAATTAATAAACTTTGCGAACCGTTTCTGCCAAGCAGCACGTGTTACAGTATTTTCTCTTTTGACAGAATCTTCCAGTAGCAGTAAACTAGTCCAAAGTCTGTGTCCCTAGTAATGAATAAACTTAGCGAACCGTCTCTTCCAAGCAACATAGAGATGGCTTGGCCACCCTTCCACGTGTCATCAGCCAGGACTGTCGCCATTCGTATGGTCCTCAAGGGATGTCCATGCCACAAGTTCACCACTCGTTCACAAGGATTGCTGCTGTCGCGGAAGGCCCGTCCCTGGAGAGGACCCGTCATCGAAGCCCCATCCCCGATCATTAACAAGGATTAACGTTGCCCTGCAAAACTACACCCGCGAGGACACGCCTGCTGCGTGGTTCAATGAGTCGTGACGGGGAGAAGACATTTGGTGTGTGCAGTGGAACATCTTTTCTATGACTGCATGTTTTTTTGTGTGTGTGAAAAATCAGGATGAAAAAGAAGAAGAGGAAATCAAATGGTGTACATATACAGCTGTTTAGAACAAAAACTTTGAAAAGGGTCTTAAAAGTGTGTGTGTGTGTGTGTGTGTGTGTGTGTGTGTGTGTGTGTGTGTGTGTGTGTGTGTGTGCGTGTGTGTGTAGGGGGGGGGGAGATAGTTTCGGAGGGGGTATTGATAAAAAAATGGGCGGCAAGGGAAGGGGAGTGTGTGTGAGTGTGCGTGGGGGAGGGGGGAGGCTTGGCTACGTTTTCGTCTGCCTGAATCTCTTTTCTTCCTTATTCTTCAGTCTGGATGAGACAGTCAGTAACTACATCGCACTTCGTCAAAAGATCCTCTTTTCATACAAGCTTATCGCCGCTACAAAACATCCCACGCAGCAGATAGGAAGCTTTCTGACCGATCAATTCTGATTCTAGGAGGGAGGATAATAAATTGGACTTGACTCGTTGCAAACTGCGCCGCCTGGGCTTTGCAGAAAGAAAAGGGCAAACAAAAACGGAAAAGCCAGGTCGCAGAAAAATTGAAATTTGATCTGATTCGTTTCCTCACAGCTTCCGGCCTTCGCTGCACGATAGATTCTTTTTTGAAAATGGCGGCCAGACATCGGACGCCATTCCGCTCAATCATATTCGCAATAATCTCGTTGCTACGTTTAATGGGCTTTCCAATGACGAGAACGGAGGTCGACATTTAGCTCCAGTTTCTGTCTCTGGTTATGTCCGTCCGGCTTCCGTTTCACGGGTAGATTTGACTTTCAAACTCGCTTGACAACGAGACAAGATAAAGAGAACGCAAGATGGCGACTCTATCTCTCACGCGCCCTCTCTCTCTCTGTCTCTCTCGTTCTCTCTCACACACACACACACACACACACACACACACACACACACGCACGCACGCACGCACGCACGCACGCACACACACACTTGGTCAACGACTACCCACAACCTCTTCTTAGTATTGTAACAGTGAGCATCCTAAAGAAACACATCAAAACACGTCTCCACGCAATTATTCATGTACATACATATCATAAAGGAAGATTTCAATTGACTAAAGAAATGGGCTTATAAGAAAGAAAATAACATGAACTAAATTATAAAAAAATGCAAGGAGAAAAACAACAACACTCGCTTGAAAACTTAAACCGTGATTTAAGATTAAAGAACACGCGAGCAACAAGTATAAAGAATGCAGTTATCGGGGTGAAAAAAATCTCCAATAAAACACATTCCTACTTTTCTCCAGCAGCGAGAAAAATAAGAAAAACCCAAGCTGATTATTTTCAATGCTGCAAATATCCAGCCGCGAATGCCCGGTAACCGTTTGCATAGATCTATCTACCGTTTCCTTGGTAACACCAACAGCTTTTCAGCAGGTGCGAAGTGCTGTGGCCTATTTTTTGGCAGCACCGTACCGCGGAAGGAAGAGAAAAAAAAACTCTTCAGAAATGACGGTGCATGTACGTACGTACACCTGCGTTTTCAGATTAGCAATGATACAGTCGGATCTTTTCCCACCACGTATACATTCAATGCGTTTATTGAAAAAAAAGCTTTGCCCATTGAATTGTAAAAAAAAGAAAGAAAGATGAAGACTCAGACGAGAGAGCACTGAAGCAAGAAATGACACGAGCAAAACAGATGATGCAACAGACATTACGTCTCAAAGTGTGCATCTTAACCTCCCCCCCCTATCTCCAAGACAAAGGAAAAGGAGGAGGAGAAGAAGACAGAAAGAACAAAAAGAAAAAGGAACAAAACAAGATTAAGGGGAGAGCAGCAGAGCGTATGATGACATGCACACAAAAATGGGAGATTTCCGCGTTTCGATTTCTTTAACATGTCCCTATCTCAGCCCCCTAGCATCGTTTTACTTCTTTTTATCTCCATGCCAAAGTCATCAATGATCTGGTGCAGAAAGTTGCAATAACCTTAACTACATTCTTCTGCAATATTTGTGGAGTTATGTTTTAAAATGTGCGCCATGAGTGTTTTGTTGAATTTATTTCGTAACTGAAACGTCACCTGTCAATCAGAAAATATAATTCAGCATAAAATTCCTCAAGCCGCTGAACTGTTACTTTTGGGTATGTGTCCAAGTTGAAGAATCTCTGATCCTATATGAAAGCCTGGGCATGGTTCATTTCATCCTTTACGCGGGAATGACAGCATCGTTAACGTACTTACGTATTCAGAAAAGCAATTTTGAAAAGAAAAGAAGTAAGTCAACTCAATACATTCTTGCGCTACACTGACACCACTGTCTCCAAAATGAGCAATTTTAAAATACAGAACTCTTTTCTAAAAGAACACGCAAAAGAAAACTTGTCCCAACTTAAGAGAATCTTTGGGCGTACAATTTCCAACTCCCTGACAAAGATCAGCAGTAACTTTGCCAACCATCTAATTGCCAACATTTATGAGTCAACGCAGAATCCTTCACAGATAACTCGAAAACCTTCGCAAGGCAACTCGAAAACCTTCGCAAGGATTATTACACGCCCCCGTAGAACCCTTGCAAAGACAACTGTTAAAAGACGAAGGATCTCGTGAAAACTTACATATCCTCAGGTGAAGTTCGTCTCTTAACTACAGGTGGTAATCTATATGCGAGCCCACGGAAGCAAGCAAAATTCCCAGAGCTCGGTGATAACGTCCGTCACAGATAAAAGAAAACCTGACTGGTCCTTCTTCTTCTTTTTCCTTATCAAGGTTGCACCCTAGAATGAAAGAATAATCAGAAACGACCATCATAAAACGTTGCATCCTCTGACGTGTGTTTTGGTAAGAAGTTCCACAAGTCACTCTAAACGAATAAATCAAGACATGAAACGCTGAGTTGGCGGTTTTTATTTCTTCTTCTTCGGATTCTCTCATTCGAATCCTCCCTCCAATGCTGCTTCCGTTTACCTTTCGTCTGTTTTCTTCCTTTGTGATAAATGTCATGCCTGAAACATCAAGCCTTTACCAGCAACTTGCTCGCTTGAAAGGAAAACTTCTTCATGCAAAAACGCATCCGGCCATGACTGTGAATGAATGAAAATGTCTCTAACGTTTGCCCTTCTGCAAAAGCATCACCCGCAAGATTCGTCAAAGTGCTTTTAACCAAGCTGTCCCCTTACAACCCTGACTTCACTAGCGCGCGTGTTTTATTTTCTTTTTCTCTCCCCCAGACAAACAACCCTCAGTGATACTGATATATATATAACAACACAGGCAAATCATACAAAAATCCATCTTTGCTGTCACACGCAACTTCGGCGGGGAATTATTTTTGATGCCTCACCATAAACCACATCAAAACACAACCTCATAACCTCTCCCTTTCAGCAACACGCGAATTTCCCCCGCCGAACAACTTTGACCAGGGGCTTCAAATCCCACCGGAAAAACAAACGAGTTATTTCCCCTTCTGCCCCTGCTTGGCGCCCTCTGATTGGACGTCGTCGCCGCGTCAGAGTGGCGTCAAATCAGCTCGTAACACGATTGGCTGGAGGACAGGGCGCCAATGGCTGCCCGTTGACCGTGCCTAAGCTGATAGTGTTAGCGCCCGGTTTGAGGTGGCGCTAATCCGGTTAGCCGCCACAAAGTAGATTTGTCGATGGCCCGCGTTTACCCAGCTACACGACTGAGCAAAGTCTGGCACTGACTAGAAAGAGAGAGAGAGAGATGGAGAAAGAGAGAGAGGGGTGGGGTGGTGCGAGAGGAGGGGGGGGGGGAATCAAAGAGGAGAGAGAGAAGAGGAATAGGGAATTGGTGAAGAGGAACTGCAGTGACACTTGTTGATCGGAAGAGTCAATCAGAACTAAATTTTTAAGAGAGTAGGAGCGAGGGGATGGTGGGGAGGGGTGGGGTGGGGGGGGGTGGGGGGTGTGCCGAGGAGAGGACAGAAAAAGGGCTTACAATTGGCGAAAGGGTGGGGAGGGGGTGAGGAGCTACAGTGACACTTGTTGATCTGTTGATCTGCAGAGTCAATCATGGACTATGTGTGTTTGGTGAGCACTGACTCGTGTGCATGGGACCCTCAGCGCGCAGACTGCTGATTCTAGAAAGGGAGAAAGAGGTGGTGGTGGTGCGGAATCTTTGTAGGAGGAGTAGGAGAAATAGGAGGAAGAAGAACTGGAACTATAGTGACACTTGTTGATCTGCAGAGTCAATCATGGGCACTGTGTGTTTGATGAGGACGGACTCGTATGGATGGTACCCTTAGCGCCCAGACGGGCCGGGCCATTCTAGAGGGTTGGTGGGGTGGGAGATGGTTACGAGAGGAGGGGGAACTGGAACTGTAGTGACACTTGTTGACCTGCAGAGCCAATCATGGGCGCTGTGTGTTTGATTAGGACGGACTCGTATGGATGGTACCCGAAGCACCAAGACGGGCCATTCATCTTTGGCAGCCTTCAAATGCTCTCTATTCCCTCTTTTATTTGTCTTTTATCCACCTCCATACAAGTCTGGTTCTTGTGTGAGAAACTTTGCTAAGCATCAAACTTGTATGCAATTTTACACATGCGTTTAGTGCTTGTAAAGAAACATAGCTGCACATCATATGATATTGCATGGGCATAAGGTAATTATAATGTCACGACTAACGCAGCTAACAACAAACTTGCAAAAACAAGTAACCCACAAAGATTCCGCTAAAAGGGACTTACTTTGGCCATAATCTGGGTCAAGTAAGTAACAAAAAAAAAGACGGAAGAAAAGTACAATGGCAGAAGGGCACATTATCTTCGAAATATACTAGCATTAAACACGCCAATACGATAGTTTTGTTTTATACTAAAAAACAAACTTTTACAAGAACTGGGACACACGGAGATGAAACGTCGGAAGCTGTAAAACGCCATCCAAATGAAAGAAAGTGGGACTGGAATAGGGACAAAGCTATAAAACCAACAACGCATGATCAATGTATAAGGTCAGTCTAAAAACAGCGATTGAACAAAAAACAAAAACAAAAAAGAAAGAAAGAAAGAAAGAAAGAAAAGAATAGTCAAGAAAGACAGGCTGCCAAGAATCCTCTTGTCCAATTTATATGCCATTATCTTTCTTCACTCGCTTCATTACCTAACGTCAAGTATGTCGCTCTCACGCGCAAGGGCCTACACCTCACTGCTGCACTAACAGACGACGAAGAAGCTAAGACAAAAACTCAAACTTCGACAGCATAATTTTGAAATAAAAAGCTGCACATCTCCAAGAAAGAGGCAGGTGCTCTCTCTCTCTCTCTGTTTGTCTCAAAACTCTCTCTCTCTCTCACCCACACACGCTCACACACGCACAACGCACGCACGCGCGAAAACACACACACACACACACACACACACACACACACACACACACACACACGCGTACCCTACATCTTAACCCCCTTCCCTACCCCTACCCCACCCTCACCCCACCCATCCCCAATTTCGTGTCGCCTCAAGCAAGGGGCGCAATCGCGTGAGGCTCTTCCTGTCCAAATTAAATAATGATGAAGCACTTTGAAGTTTGAACAAAAATGACGGCTTGAACCAGCCTGTAAAATCGATTGTGATGGATGAAGGAGGAGGTCAGCGAAGGGAGGGAGGGAGAGATGGATGGAGGGAGGGAGGGTTGCGGAAGTTCGATGAACAACGGCAAAGAAGATCGAGCACAGACTGAAAACAAAAACAAGAAAAAGAAGAAAGAAGAAAACGGAAAACAAAAGAAAGTTAAAAACTATTGACAGGAAAGATGGAATTCAACAACTTCTGCGTATTAATGTGTGCCAGCCAAAAAGCAGGAAGCCAACGTAAGTGAAACATAAATTTAATCGCTCATTTTCTTTCCAGAAGAATGCATGTCTGCACGCAAAACGGAACAAGCACGAGAGCAAAAAAGAGTTCATTCCACGACACAAGAATTGGTCCATATCGCAGCGTGCGCTCAGAAAAATTAGTGGAACATTCTGTGAGTGGGGGGGGGCACAAAAAAGCAAAACAGCCCAGTAGGATGCAATCGCGTGTCTTGCGAATCATGCAATTACAAGTGAACAGCAAGGTGAACAATTTGGCAGATAACACAAGACCGAGGGAATATTAATTCGATTACACAGACAGGTAGGCAAACAAACGGATGAACAGACTGTCGGACAAACAAACAGACAGACAGGCAGGCAGGCAGGCAGGCAGCCACAGAGACAGAGACCATTTCCCACCCTCAACCATTTTACAACTACTACTACGACGACCTTCAAATTAAGAGTAATGTTTGCTTGTTGCAAATGCACCGCAAGCTTTAAAAGATAAGAAATGCAACACTTCACACGCAGCGTAAAATTACAAGTCGATGGAAATGCATTTGATATGGTGCGCCAAATTGATATTACTATCGTTAACTGTTATATAGGGTTTTGAAACTATCGTTAACTGTTATACAGAGTTTTGAAACTATCGTTAACTGTTATGTAGAGTTTCGAAACTATCGTTATCTGTTATATAGAGTTTCAGAAACTCTATATAACAGCTAACGATAGTTTTATCAAAACGGCGCGTCGGTATCGTTCCCAAAACGGGAAAACCCTGAAATGCCATTGCAAAACTGTCTTTTTGCTACGAAATGTACATTTTAACTAGAAACACAATTTAAAAAAACTACAAAATTAGTTATTGACCGTTCTTCTGTTGTCGTCTTCTCAAATCATTGTTGAGTTTGTTTAATATTAGCTTTATCATATCATTTGTACTTTCGGCCGTACCGTTTTCCACGTGTGCGGTTTGAAGACGGGTAGGCCTACTGAATATTCGCGGAAAAGACCATGACAGACGCACTACACAAAACAGTGGTTTTTTTTTTCAAAACAAACACAAAACAACGTGTCACAGTTTCCCGAGTGACATCCCCCACGACGCGTTTTGGAAAACACTGCATGCTTTCGCATCGTGTTTTGGGTACTGCATGCCAGCCGTATGTGTACCGGCAAACTGGCCCGCACCATAGACCTATAGGTCCCTGCCCGCACACAGCGCGGTAGCTAGAACGGGTCAAGCTGACACTGACCAATATTTCTGTGAAAACAGGAAGCGTGCTAGCTGTTACGAAGATTTGATTCCTTGATTAAACGAAGCAGTGAAATGATGGACTTATCAGACGACAGTTAGTTGAATATGATCTACTAAATGTTGTAGTAAGTAGTGCAAATTCGCTCGAACGAAACATTCAGCAGCCATTTTGCCGGCCGCATCGAAACATCCGACCACGCCATCGCTATTTTTAGAAACTCTATATAACAGTTAACGATACATGTAGTAATATCACTTGCGCGCACCATGCCGCCGTTTTGCGAAACCCTCGTTATCTGTTATTCATAGTTTTAGCAATAGCGCGCACAAACGCGCTATTGATATAACTCTAAATAACAGTTAACGATAGTTTCGAAACTCTATTTAACAGTTAACGATAGTTTCGAAACTCTATATAACAGATAACGATAGTTTCGAAACTCTATATAACAGTTAACGATAGTAATATCAATTTGGCGCACCATAATTTGAGCGTCTCACATTCGACGAGCAATCAATTTCTATCAAAATCCACTTAAATCCTATTCAGCTGAAACATTACATTACTCGTTTTAATTTAGTCTGTAGCAGAAACACAATACTCTGATCAATAAATCATGACTTGTCAGTAATCCCATGCTGAATTCACGACCGTTTCGGTGTCTCTGTACATTCGTAAAAGTAATATTAATTTCTTGCGTTCTTCTGTTCCTCTATCCTCCACCCACACCCACACCCACACACACACACACACACACACACACATCTTCATCCTCGCCCGCATTTGTTTGTTATCTCCTTTCGTTTCGTTAGGAGCACTGATGCACTTAATACAAATGTCAAGTTTTAGTCTTTTCCCTCAAAACTGTCCAAACGGATTACCACATAACAAACATCTGAGCAATTTGGCGCGCGCTAGTTTTAGAAACGCTCACTAAATCATGACAAAGCTGGGGTCAACCATCGGGCACGAGAATCCAAAATATAGACTCGCTATAATTTTATTTATTGCACGACAAATACCTGCGGAGCGAACGGGGCTGAGAAGTACTGCCTGCAACCAATCTGACACCTGTACCCCCCAATCTCTGGAATGCAGTCAAGCTTCAGGGTCTCTCCTTTACTTCTAGTCTACCTCCATCTTCAAGATTTTTTGGGTAATTTTTTTTTTACCCCTTCCACCTTTTTTCCCCTCTCGCTCGACAGCCTGATGCTTTCAGAAGCAGTTCGCCATGTTGGTTCCGACTTGACTCGCAGCGACACCTGCCGAGCATCTGTTGACGCCCGCCGCAAGGGAGTTGACTGGAAAACAGGGGAGGTCACCCGTGTTGTGCCAGTTTTCATAACAACGTGAAAGCTATGTAATGCCGCGAAATCATAACTTGCAGGTGCTCCGGCTACAATAATGCTGGGTCTGTGTTGGATTTTTTTGTTTTTAATTCCGCCAGTCTCCCTAATCGACAAAACACAGACACGCGTAGTGTTGCGCGAGCTTGCTTATGGCCGCCCGTGGTGTCAAGATCGCGAACATCTGCTCATAAGACGCGCTCAAGCACGCGATAACGAAAGACGTCTAAGTTAGCTATTAAACGAGAAATCTCCGCCACTAATCTACTAATAATAGTCAAGGTTCGGCTACTCTTAACCGTACAGGTGGGAACGTGCGAATTAAAGGCGCTAAAAAAGCAAACCTTCAGGCATAAGGACATTTAGCAGGGGAACATGTTCATAACAGTGTAAAACATGTGGAATCACATTACGAAGACACTGCAGCATATGTCTTATTTGTGCGTGCAAGGGAATAAACCCAGGTCTGAATTTTCGTCTCGATAGAACACCAGTGTCGGTTTCTTTGGAACTCGAATCATGAGATTGTGGATGCCGCAATTAACTGAGTCAGCAAACTGCTCTCAATTGTTACTGTGAGCTGTTCGACAAATTTTGCTGACAACACCTCACCACCAACAGGTCCGTTTCACTCCAACCCCCCCCCCCGCTCCCCACAAACACACACACACACACACCATCCCCAGATGCCCAGTCTCCTCCAAAACGAAACTAGCATAAGAGACACGTACACACACACAAAAAAGCCAACAAGAGAGTCTAGTCATCCGTCATCCGCACACCTGAGTGCTGTACCTGCAGCGCGTAATGAGGTAGGAATAAATATGCGAGAAAGCCCAAGGCCGAGAGGTAAGGTAGGGACAACACACAAAACACTCGGTCCAGAAATAGGTTGGTCTTTATTACAGGAAGGCTGCCATACGGACGGCTAATCCTTCGCTTTGTGAAGTAAGACCAGCTATGCCAGAATTCGCAAGACAAGAAAGGGAGACGATTGTTCTTAGCGACCGTAGGCTGCAACTGCCACGTACACTCGACTTGGCATTTCTTAAAAGACGACGTTTGTGTGCACGATCGTTTTCTACCCCGCCATTAAGGCAGCCGTACTTCGTTTCCAGGAACAGACAATTTTAAAAGCAGCAGGTGATCTCCAGAACAGGAAAGCCGCTAACGTAAATTGCACCTTTGCACGAGGAGGTGCGAATGAAGGTGTCTGGAATTCACAAGGTTACAGACAAAGACGAGAGAGACGGTAGCAAGCCCCAAAAGACGAGAGAGAGACGGTAGCAAGCCCCAAAAGACGAGAGAGACGGTAGCAAGCCCCAAAAGACGAGAGAGAGAGTAAAATCGAAACGTCAACAGAGACGTCAGGTTTTCCAATGCCACACAGAACAGATCCAGACAGAACTTCAAGAACCAAGTCCTGCTGGTAGACATGATAACGGCCATGAACAAAGCATAAATGACAAGGCCATAGGATACGGACAACACTCAAAGCAGCAAGTCTAGGTAACATGAACGACTTGAAGCCAAAAAACAATACTCGTGAAGAACGAAATACAAAAGAACCCATCGGAACTCGTAGATAGTTCAAAGTGACAAAGAGCAGCATATCCTGATCTTTGCCAGAAATACTGCTAAGGGATTCGTGTGATGAACGAGATGTGCATTGAACATGGCAGAAATGACAACACCACAGACAGGACCAAACATCCATGCTCCGTGCTTAATGCTGCTAACCTGGCCACGATGGAAACCCCGTGTTGAACGAGGTATGAACGACCATGACAGAAATCACCAAGCAACACTCAGCAAGGTCTACTCAAAGCAACAAGTCCAGATATGTAACCTGTACAACGTGAAGGCAACGGAGATGTATACCTGTGCTGCACGAGGCAGGAACGACCATGCAGAATTCAACAGGCAACACGCACATATAGACAGTAAAGTCTACGCAAAGCAGCTAGTCCAGATAACCTGTACAACGTGAAGGTAACGGAGATGTATACCTGTACCGAACGAGGTATGAATGAACATGGCAAAACTGGCAAGGCCACGGGCAGAAACAATACCGAACTTCCAGTAAGTCCAAAAATACTGAGTGACCCCTCTGGCAGGCAGGCCACTGACCGCTGGTAGAATGACGATTAACGGCTTTTTCAACACCGGGGAGGTCGATGTCCAGTGATATCCCCTACGCCCTCCCCAAAATCCCTACCATTTCCCCCTCCCTCTTCCACCTGCTGTTCTCGTTCATCATTTTCCCTGATCTTTGCAAGTATGGCGGTTTTTGCGGCTACGATGCATTGACCTATAAACAACTTAGTAGTATACGATGTTGTGGGTTGCCAACACTGTTCAGCAGGTAAGAAGTAATCAGTGATGGTCAGTTCAAAATGACTAAGATGCTGATGTGTTGCATTCTTAAAACAGACAACGAAGATATATTATATACACCCGCATAACAGCACAAGATTCCAATACAAACACTCACTGAGTGAGAAAAAAAATTGAACAATTTTTGTGACGACGGCTTACAAAAAAGAATGAATACTGTAGTCAAGTAATCGTATAGGGCTTGCCCTTTCTTTCCCCTTTCTCTCCCAATTTATTATTCCAACCTGGTAAGATACTGGATACACAACGCCTGTAAAATATATCCCACTCTCAAGATTTGCTATCTGTCTTGTCCTGTCGTATCAACAACTGTCTACATAAATACACGCAGCCCAAACAACCTGCAGTCTTTTGTCTCGTGCTTATGACATCAGCTGTAAAGAATGTTATGTCTCTGTGTTCCGAAGACTTCCTCTGACACAGGATTCAACAGTTAAACTCATATCAATAACCCTCGAAAGCGTTGTATCGCTGCCTGAATGGCGGGGTAAAAACGGTCATACACGTTAAAACCAACTCGTGTAAAAACATGAGTGAACGTGGGAGTTTCAGCCCATGAACGAAGAAGAAGAAGAAGAAAAGAATATATCAATAGCATTTCGTCTTTTGTATTCTGCTCATGAATAAAGCTCCCAAAACAAATGATGTCTCTCTGGGTTCCTGGTTCTTTCTGACATTGGACTCAGCAGAGAAAGGTTCTATCCATAACCTTTCGTCTCTTGTGTTCTACTCAGGACTATGCTGAGTTTCTTCCACTGGCACTAGACTCAACAGAGTGAAGTCTTGTCCTAAGCCATTCTACCCTCCGGTGAAAGAGTTCTGTTTGTTACTTTTGTCGTCTGTGGACGTCTCAACAATTGTCTAGAACAACAGAGTCACTCTCCCAGGATTTATTGTCTTGTCTTGCGCATATGTATCGACATTTCTTCCACTCCGAACACTTCAACAATTACTTCTCTGTTTCGTACATGAGTCGCATCAAAACAAGATCTCTCTTGGGCCTCCTCACCCACCCCCCTCCCCGACAAAGCGATGCTTGATTTCGCTTATCTCCCTTTAATATTCAGTTTCACTTTGTGCTGTGCATTGCTGTGCTGTGCTGTGTGTGTGTGTGTGTGTGTGTGTATGTGTGTAGGGGTGATAGTGGGGATAGGTGGTTCAGGGTAACGAGAGAGAGAGAGAGAGAGAGAGAGAGAGAGAGAGAGAGAGACAGAGAGACAGACAGAGAGAGAGACAGAGAACGAGAGAGACAGAGAGACAGAGAGAGAGAGAGAGAGACAGAGACAGAGAGACAGAGAGAGACAGAGAGAGAGACAGAGAGAGAGAGACAGAGACAGAGAGAGACTGAGAGAGAGACAGAGAGAGAGACAGAGAGAGAGAACGAGAGAGACAGAAAGACAGAGAGACAGAGATAGACAGAGACACAGAGACAGAGACAGAGAGACAGAGAGACAGAGAGCGAGAGAGTGAGAGATCTTCATTCCACTCTGAACCCTTATCTGTTGATTAGTCGTGCGTTTGCCTCATGCAGTTACATCAGCAAGTGTCGAGAGCGTAACACGAAGTGATATAAGACTTCACTTTCCACACATGCTCTCTTCAATCTCAATTCGAACGCTTATCTCTGCGTCACGCAATCTTATCACCAAGGCGAAACACACACGGGACGCAATGCGTAAAGTGTCTACGAGCCACTACTACCACCACAATCACCAAGATCACCACCAAGGGCGAAACATGCACAAAAGGGGATGCAGCAAGATTCTGCGAGTCTGGAAAGTCTGGGATCATTGTCACCACCACCTTCAACACTCACCGCCACCTCCACCATCACAGCCATCGCAGTATTATCACCAAGGGCAAAAGATGCATCGGAGGTGATGCGTAAAGTGTCTGCCAGCCGACAAATCTGGAACAACCACCATTATTACCACCGCCTCTAACTCCCGAAAGAGCAAAGCATGCAGACAATGTGATGCAAAAGTCTCTTCACGTTGCGACTCTCGAACAGCCACCCCCCCCCCCCCCACCTTATCACCAAGGGCAATACATGCACAAAATGCGATAATGCAAAAGTGTCTTCACGTTACAAACCTGAAAAAGCCACACCACCCACTGCCACCATATTATTATCAAGAGCAATGCATGCACAAAAGGTGATGCGTAACACGACGCCACCACCACTACCACGACCACCACCACCACTACCACGACCACAGCCTCTCGAGCTTCCCCACGATGTGTGTGGGCCACCTTCTCCGTCCCAAAAAGCACTCAGTTCAACAATTGAGGAAGCACACTTCACCCAGCCGTCACACCAGAGCAAACAAAGATACCGCCTCCGACCCTCAAACCAACATTACGTAAGGAACCCTGATGCTCAAAACTGGCAGGAGAGAGAGAGAGAGAGAGAGAGAGAGAGAGAGAGAGAGAGAGAGAGAGAGAGAGAGAGAGAGCAGAGGGAGACACAGAGCCAGATACAGACAAGGACAATCACTCCCTCCCACCCTCCCCCCCCCCCCCCCACACCCGGGACCAAAAAAACACCCAATAAAACACACGCGCCTGAACCCCAATAGAACCTCCACCTGCAAAATTCCTTTGAGAGCGTAGACATAACATTTTTCTTACGAGGCTGATTGCGCGAGATAAAAAAGCGAAGATGGGCAGCCGTAATAAGTTTCTCCCTGAAAAGCTTTGGAAATTTAGAACCCACTGTGCACCTTCAAAACCGTCTAAATTTTCGCTGAGGTTTCCCAGATGAGGAGGTATTTATGTAGGACTGAAATGTGTCTGCTTCGTTCTCATAAAGCATACACAGAAAGTACTTCAGTAAACGACAAAAGTGCACCTGCAGCCTTGATATAATGCACACAATGCATCAAAGCCTCTTCATGCGCTTTTACAACAACGGATGAAGGCGAGGGCATTAACAGCGCATTTTTAACGTCGTTCAGCAAAACCAAGAGCAGCTAGGCTCATGACTTTGTAATGTCTTCAAGTAGACGGACGCTCAAGATTATACGTGGGCAGGTCTGCGTGCTGAAGAACAATATGGTTACTGCGCCTGAGAACGAGAAATAAACAGACCAACCTATTACCGAAGCCGACGAAGTCACAATTTTCAACAGAAGACCGTGGGGTCGAAAATGCTGGAAGTTGTGACTTCGTCGTCTTCGTTAGTACAGTATTTGTTTGGTCTCTTTAGTTCATGTCTACCCTTGCTACCAAGTTGTCTTCCTCTCGGACGCCCTTTCAGTCCTTCAGGCCCTAGAGAACGACAAACTCCCACAACTGGCCAAAGCATTACAGATGGTCAGACAAACCAGAAGAGTTGTCCTCCAGTGGATACCAGCACACTGTGGGATACCAGGAAATGAAAGGGCAGATGAGCTGGCAAAAGAAGGAGCCGTGGAAGACCAACCTGAAAACAGTGTCAGCTTTAGTGAGCAGAAGACAATCATCAAGGCATTGATGAGGCCAAGGACAAACAGAGATGACTACCACACAATGTCCAGAGAGCAGCAAGTCAACCTCATCAGGCTGCGTACTGGCCACAACAGGCTCAATGCTCACATGAACCGAAAGTTCAAGCTGGCGCCATCACCAACCTGTGCCCGCGGTCAAGAAGACCAAACAGCGGAACACATCTTACAGCGATGTCCCTTACAAGATGAGGAACGAAAAGAAGTGTGGCCGTCACCAACTCCCTTGCAGACCAAACTATACGGCATTCGCCAGGAGTTGGAGAAAACGACAACATTTATCACCAGTGCTGGACTGATCGTGTAACCTGCGAACGCCAAGAAGAAGAAGAAGAAGTTCATGTCTGTTGGGGGTCTACATACAAGTTTGCATGGTATGGAAGGCTGCGACAACTAGTGTAGCGCTTTTCATGTCAGCGTCCGACGAACAACGATATGCCTGGTACGGAACGGGAAGGTACGCCACTTTTACGAGCTGGGCTCTTTCAGCGACATGTCCACTCGCGTGTCCGAGAGATCAGCAGGCAGTGACCGAGACCCAACAGGGAGCGACGTGACAATGCACAGGTCCGCATTACACTGACCACCTGCATTTGGCTGCTTGACCACTGGCCTACAATAATTACAGCTTGCCCTAACACAGACCTAATTGACGGCAACCCCTCACTTCTCACCTGGGATGAGGACAGGTGAGTGACCTTTAGTGTCTATTCTTGGACAACGTTGAGAGGAAGAAAGTAGATTAAAAGAGCTACGTAATGTTGTAGTTTGTTTGGTGATCTTGCTTTTGTCAAAGAATAAAATCCATGCTGAATCGTTCTCACATGATGATGACAGGAACAAAACAATGAACAAACAATCTACAATCTTGTTGTTTTACCCGGTGACAACTACATACTATTCTCGTCATTGTCCATTCATCGTCCACTTTCAAACCCAAACAACGACGGACACGTTGCATTACTGAGATACAACAACACAGAACGTTAAACCTTCATGGAAACATTCCACTTACCGTATGATACCAATAGTCTTCCACTACGATAGTGACCCGTGATGCAATCCTACAGTCGACACAAACATTCCACAGCTCCATGGCGCAAGAAATGTTACATTTTGTCCTACACATAACTAAGCTTAAGTAGTTGCTCTTGCGCCTCTTGTCGCTCCAGAACAATACGCACGCGTTACACTGTCAACAACCAATACCACCGTTATTTGTTTACTCCAGATGACAAACGTTTTTTCTTCTTCTGGTTGACGCAGCTGATAACAATAAGCAGACGTTACAGTTTCAACAACCAAAACACCGTTATTTGTTTACTCCAGAGGACAAACGTTTTTTTGTTTGTGGTTGACGCAGCTGATAACAATAAGCAGACGTTACAGTTTCAACAACCAAAACACCGTTAATGGTTTACTCCAGATGACAAACGGTTTTCTTGTTTGTGGTTGAAGCAGCTGATAACAACAAGCAGACGTTTCAGTTTCAACATCCAAAACACCGTTAATGGTTTACTCCAGATGACAAAGGGTTTGTTATTGTTTCTTGTTGACGAAACCGTTGACACACCCTCTTGGATTAACATTGATCGATTTTGTTTGATGCACAACACGCAAAACTCGTCACGTCAGCGTCGTCTTGTTGTCATGTTACGGCTTCGTGTTAGCATCGCCATAACCACATCTCAACTCATTTACGTACACATTCACTCCATACTGAGTAATAGCTAGCTGCTGTTCTCCACACAAACAGTTTCTCTATTCCCTCAGTCAAGTATGATGCACGAAAAAGTTCGCAAAACGCAAAGCCGGGGACCTAACACATTCAGTCAAGTCATAATTTATCTTTGATAAATGCTAGCTTTTCTCCATATACAAATGGTTTTTGGTTCTCTTTTAAATCTGGTGCACGAAAAGCTCGCAAAACACAATGTTTTCCCTGAATGGTTGCGATCTTCATCCATTTAAGACCAAGAACATTTCCACCCCATGCTCCGAATCCCTGAAACGTTTCTGAGCCCTCCTTGCCACGCCCACCGGTCAATGCACTACAGGTGAAGAAGACCACCTCGTAAAGCTTCAGAGCTCTGAATGACTGGATGTTGTGAGTGAATGAGCGAGTGAGAGTGGGACAGAAGTATGCTCGGGCATCCATCATGTCCAGGCGATAAAGAGTGCTCGAGTTTGACACTTATTAGGATAAGGGTTGGCAGAGAGGGCCAAACAACTCTACACGGCTAGCCGAGACTACAGCCAGCTAATGGCTCTTTTTGGAAGGAGACAGGAATGACAGGCGGTCCTCTGCGAGGGGTCATTCACGCCCCTTGTTGGGGTAAGTGCACGTGAGTTTCGGTCTGCGTTGTTTGTGGTGCTGTCAAAATCATGGTAATTTTTTTCATTGCGGATAGAGTGTTGGGTTATTCACGACTGAGTAATTTTTCAGTCAAGCCAGTTTACAAAAAAAGAGAAAAAGTTATCTAACATGAAAATAGGAAGAAAGAAGACTTTTGCCTATTCATTATTAAAAAAAAAAAAGTGTATTGTTTTTTTATTGTTCGTGTTTTTGGTATTGGTGAGTACATTTTCATTGTTACCTTGTTCTTGTTTTTTTCACCCTCAGTCTCTTGTTCCAATTCTGATTATTCTCTGTGATCAGCCCGCAGTCTCTTGTTCCAATTCTGATTATTCACTCTGATCAGCCCGCAGTCTCTTGTTCCAATTCTGATAATTCACTGTGATCAGCAAATCATCCTGCACTGTTTGTTTGTTTGTTCGTTCATGGGCTGAAACTCCCACGGCTTTTACGTGTATGACCGTTTTTACCCCGCCATTTAGGCAGCCATACGCCGCTTTCGGAGGAAGCATGCTGGGTATTTTCGTGTTTCTATAACCCACCGAACTCTGACAGTCATGGATTACAGGATCTTTTTCGTGCGCACTTGGTCTTGTGCTTGCGTGTACACACGGGGGTGTTCGGACACCGAGGAGAGTCTGCACACAAAGTTGACTCTGAGAAATAAATCTCTCGCCGAACGTGGGGACGAACTCACGCTGACAGCGGCCAACTGGATACAAATCCAGCGCGCTACCGACTGAGCTACATCCCCGCCCATCCTGCACTAATATGTGCAGCTTTGTGCAGCTATCCGCAAATGCCCAACACGAAGTTACGTGAAAAATAAGCGAAACACGCCGCATGAAACAAACAAACAGATTTACTAAATGGTAATGTAAAAGGCCCTTTAAGAGAGCAGACGCTGAGCAGATTATCTCTTCAACGCCAGACGTTTCCTGCATGCTAGCGATTACACAAGGACCGTTACAGCAGATATCCATCATTTTACATTTCCTCATCACCTCAGAGGTTGAACCAGAGATATCTCTCAACTAAATATCAGGTTGAAAAAGCTGAACGATAGAAATCTCTACAAAGTCTCAGGTTGAAAACGGAGATACATCGAACAAACATGCATGCCCTATGTACTTCACTTTTACTTTTTCATCACTAGATTATCCTGCAGGCCAAGTGAAAAAAAGAGAAATTTCGAAGAGAAGCAGGTAGCTGTCTGTACCCAAGCCGATAAGAAGCGAAGATCAATCTCCACCTTCGACGCTGTGCTGTACGTCCAGCTCAGAAAAGGACAAATGCATGTGCATATTGAGACGCGAAGGGTTGCACCCCAATAATTTGACACTATCTCGCCGGGTCGGCAGGCGAACAAGTTTAGTCATTTCCTGAACACGATCTGACAGATTGCAGCCCATAATCTGATTTAGGGGCAATATGAGACCCCCCTAGATAAGCAAGAAGCGAAAGCTAAGTAATGAATTCCGTTGAGAGAGGAAGAGATAGCGAGGGGGGAGGGGGTGTAGAATGAAATAAGGTGGGGTGATGGAAAGGGGGAGGGGGGGGGGGAGGAGGGACAAGAGGTGAAAGCTAAGTAATGAATTCCGCTGAGAGAGAGGAAGACATAGTAGTGGGCGAGAGGATTGTGGTGGTGGATGATAATCTTATAGTAGCTCGGGACGCGGAGACAAGAGAAAAGTAAAAGATGGTACTAAGGCTTCCACGTAAACAAATACTATAATCACGGCTAGGTCATGGAGAGAGTGAACTTCAAAAGGTGAAGAGCATGCACAAACCAAATCCCTTTGAATAAATCCGCATCATCACTGGGGGAAGCTCAGAGTCTTTGGTGTGACACATGATTATATCCTTTCTTGCACAATGGAAGCGAAGAAAAACACAAAAGAGACCAAAAGAACACCCAAAAAACAGCAAGAGAGTGTACAAAAGACAATACAACAATACAATACAATAACTTTATTAATCTCTAAAAGAGAAATTACATTGCTGAGCGTTGAAATATTGAAGGACAAAAAAGGTCAGCAGTGCACATGTACACAACAAAAATGTAACAATAAACACATCCTTCGCTTGGTACCCTCTGACCGAAAAAAGATCCAAGGAAGAAGCAGACAAGGAACCACTTGGCACTAACTTCGCTTCATACAGGGACTGCGTTTCTCGCCTAATCTACTGGCATACCCCAGCCACGGAACGCTTTCTCTTTTATTGCACAATCTTGCCACGAATGCACGAGCAAGCCAGGCGCACAAGGGCGGGAAACAATAGCGTCATTTTACTGTATACACCTTCGCCGCAAGGTAGAGAGGGACGAGAGACGGAGCAAAGACATTTTCTGGCACTAAGCGCAAGGGGGATGCTTGGAGGAAAAAAATTGAGTTTGGCGTTGCCTGCCATCTGAAAGTGTTTGTCTGTGTGTCTGCCTGTGTGAGTGTCTGCCTTTGTTTGTCTTTTATTCTATGCATGTCCAAGTCTGTCTCTGTCTCTCTCTGTATGGCTCTATTTGACTGTCTGTGTGGTCATGTCTCTCTCTTACTGTCGAAGACATAAGGACAGAGGTACAATGTCCATACCTTCGTAAAGACAATACATGCACAATTTCTCTTTTTATATGTCCCGCTCACATCTGTCCAGACTCACTCCCGGCCTACACTGACCCTAATTCCCACAGTGAGAGAGAGAGAGAGAGAGAGAGAGAGAGAGAGAGAGAGAGAGAGAGAGAGAGAGAGAGAGAGAGAGAGAGAGAGGGAGAGAGAGAGAGAGAGAGAGAGAGAGAGAAAGAGAGAGAGAGAGAGAGAGAGAGAGAGGAGAGAGAGAGAGAGAGAGAGAGAGAGAGAGAGAGAGAGAGAGAGAGAGAGAGAGAGAGAGAGAGAGAGCGCACCACTCTGCTTATCCCGGCAAGCCTACACACACAAACATTCATTACACAAGAAACAAAGACGAGACAGGTTTGCAGGCTAAGCCTTGTCGGGAGGTAAAAGGGGGAAAGCCAGAAATCAGCGAGTGCCATCAGTTTCCATACCGGCGTAACACGAGAAAATTACTCCCACGAGATTTTTACTCTGGAGTAAACATTTCGTACGAAAAACGTACTCCCTTTACGAAAAAAGCACTCCCCCATTGCACGAGAAAATTACTCCCCAAGACAGGTGAGTTCCGAGTGAACATTTCGTACAAAAATGTTACTCCCCTGACGAATAAATAACGAATAAATTACTTCACCCCAACACGAGCAATTTAACTTCCCATGCCAGATGTACGAAATTTTTACTCCCTTGTCCCCTGTTAGTCTTGGTGGTGGAAGGCGTGGAAGGCGTGGAAGGAGGGTAGCGCGACATTCGTGTGCGCGAGATCACTTATTGGTATTATCCCTTCGCCCGCATCCCATTTTTGCGTACGAGATTTTTACTGGAAGTAAAAAAAATGGGGAGTACAAATTTCGTGGAGGGAATAATTTTTTCGTGCCTTGGGGAGTTCTTTTCTCGTACGAAAAGTGTACTCGGAGTAAGAATTTCGTAAGAAATATTTACTCCGGAGTAAATTTTTTGTGGAGTAAAAATTTCGTGTTACACCGGCACATTTCCATTCTCTAGAACTCTTGTCTCACTGTGTCTCTCATTGTCTCTCCACACATACCACCCCCTTACCTTTCTCCCTATCTAACGTTTGCTCTCACTCTCTCCGTCTCCCTCCCTATTTTTTCTCTCTCTGTCCTTCTCTGTCGGTGTGTCTGTCTGTCTCCCTCCCTTCATCTCCTCACCTCCAAGCTCTCTCTCCCTGTCGCTCTCTCTCTCCCCCACTCTTCCTCCCTGTCTCTCTCCTAACGCCCTCTCTCCCTACCTCTCTTCCTCCTCCCTCTCTCTCTCTCTCTCTCTCTCTCTCTCTCTCATCTCCCCATCTCTCTATCCACCTCAGAATCCACAGAGAGATGTCACGCCCCTCAGTTTGTGGGTTCTTCTTCACTGCCAGGCAATGACCAGAATGCCCGTAAAACTCGACTCCTGTGCCGAGCTGCTAAACAAGTGATGCCGTTTTTATGTCCACTGCTGTTAGACAAGAGCAACTCTTGGGCTATGATGCGCTGAAAGTCTTTTCTTTTCAAGGCTGTTTCTGTTTCTGTTTCTGGCAACGGCTCTGAAAGATTTGTTCCATATGAGAAATAGCTTTTTCTTTGACAGAGCAACTCTTCGGCTGTGGTGTGCTTAAAGTCTTTTCTTTTCAAGGCTGTTTCTGTTTCTGGGAACGGTTCTGAAAGATTTGTTCAATGTGAGAAAGCGTTAGACAAGACCGATTCCTGGGCTGTGCATGGTGTGCTCTAAGGTCTTTTCTTTGCAAGGCTGTTTCTGGCAACGGTTCTCAGAGTTGTTCAATAATTACGAGAAAGAGTTTTTCCTTAAAGCAGAGCAACTCTTTGGCTGTGATGAGCTGAAAGTCTTTTCTTTTCAAGGCTGTTTCTGGCAGTTTCTGAGAGTTGTTCAAAATGAGAAAGAGTTTTCCCTTAGACAGAGCAACTCTTTGGCTGGGATGTGCTAAAAGTCATTTTTTTTCAAAGCTGTTTCTGTATTTGGCAACGGGTCTAAAAGATTTGTTCATTGTGACAAAGAGTTAGACAATAGCAGTTCCTGGGCTATGATGTGCTGAAAGACTTTCCTTTCCCAATCTGTCTTTGGCAACGGTCTTGTAGGATTTGTTCCAGTGTGAGAAAGTGTTAAACGATAGCAATTCCTGGGTAATGAAGTGCTGAACGTCTACATGTTGCCACAAATGATAGCCATTCGTCTGATCACTTTCATGCTGTGCACAGAGAACTGCTGATTTCGCACAAATGCAGCAAAGAAAACACTGGACGTTGGGGCAAGATGCTGAAAAGGGGTTGGGGTGTGGGGTGAGTCTGGTGCAAGTGGGTCAAGAGAGAGAGAGAGAGAGAGAGAGAGAGAGAGAGAGAGAGAGAGAGAGAGAGAGATAGAGAGAGAGAGAGAGAGAGAGAGAGAGAGAGAACGAACGAACGAACGAACGAACGAACTTTATTACTCAAGGTTGGAGATTTTAGGCTGACGCCTAGTCTTACAATCTGTCCCTGCTAAACTAAGACATAACAACAGAGACAATAAAAGGACAATCATCAATCACCATCATATAGTATTACAAACTACAACTTTACCTATACGTACGCATAATGCATAACAGAACATTGAAAAGTACATGTGTGTCAATAAAATACAAAGGAAAAGAAAAGTCGACTCGCACACACACGCGCGCCGTATGCCTGCAATCACGCTCTCACAGAGAAAAAGAGAGAGAGAGAGGGGAGATATGAAGATAGAGAGAGGGAGAGAGAGAGAGAGAGAGAGAGAGAGAGAGAGAGAGAGGGGGGAGATAGAGAGAGAGAGAGGGGGAGATAGATAGAGAGAGGGGGAGATAGAGAGAGAGGGAGAGAGAGAGAGAGAGAGAGAGAGAGAGAGAGAGAGAGAGAGACGATACGATCAGATAACATAAGAGAGAGAGAGAGAGAGAGAGAGAGAGAGAGAGTGAGAGAGAGAGACAAAGAGAGAGAGAGAAAGATAGAGAGAAAGTGAGAGAGACAGAGAGAGAGAGAATGAGAGAGAGAGAGAGGGAGAGAGAGAATGAGACGGAGAGACAGAGAGAGAATGAGAGAGAATGAGAGAGAGAATGAGAGAGAGACAGAGAATGAGAGAGAGAGAGAATGAGAGAGAGAATGAGAGAGAGAGAGAGAGAGAGAGAGAGAGAGAGAGAGACAGAGACAGAGAGCCAGACAGCCAGCCAGCCAGACAGACAGACGACAGACAGTCAGACAGACAGACACAGTCCGTAATACGCACATGCCTGCTAAACTTCACCAAGTACCTTCAGCCACGCAGAGACTACTTGAACTTGGTTTACCTTGTCTCTCGATACCTCTCCCGACTTCGTTCAAAGCAGTGAACTTTTCGAAAAATACACTCAGGTTGAAACTATTTTTGGCTTGAAGCAAAATGACGGATCACTTTCCATTCTTGGTTCTACTAATTAGTGGTTTTTGAAACTGATTGAGTGGTCGATTTTCTCTGGCATTTTTTTCTATTAAAAAGGTTAGACCAACTTTGTTGCTTGGCACTTGCAGGGCTCCGAACAGCCTAAAAAATGGTCATCTATTACCTGATGTATAATGCCTCGAGGATGTCGAATGCAAAGTATAAACAAAGAGTGTCAATAGCACGTGCAACAACGATATTAGAGCAGGTGACTATAATCAGCCTCCTCTCCTTTTCATTTAACCACTTCACAAGGCGTTGTGTCCATTTACTCAAGCCATACATTTGTTTTAAAAACAAGAGGACCATATATAATTAATAAATCTGCGATAACAAACAACAAATGCCTCACCATATCC
>NC_090248.1:53562862-53568276 GCF_037325665.1 Littorina saxatilis | reverse complement strand
CCCCCCGACCCGGCCGTCCCTCCACCCCAAACCGATACAGACACTTATTGAATGCTAACCAGTTTAAGTCAATGTATGCACAATCACGCATCTAGACATTGACGCGCCTGGGCAAGACAAGAAAGCGTTGCCAGGGGGCAAGTCTTGAAATGCAGCTGTCTGCGTGTCTCGGGCCACGGAGACTGCAGAGAACACGACGTCTCCGCTGGCACTAAGTCCAGAACCCCGGGGGCACTCATTCGGCTGATGACCACCTGCGGTTCAGACAGTTTGTCTACAGGTATTAGCTGGACTGGCACGCGCGGCTTACGCCTGGTCTAGGTTTAATGATATCAGCCAGGTTTGTCTACGAGGGTTATCGAGTTTATGCTATCTTCATGCGTGCGGGTATGACGGTATGTTTGGTGGTATTATTGTACTCAAAGTCACTGTCCGTAATGATGGGTTGATCTGAACTCAGACACCAGTATCCATACCTTGAAGCTAAAGAAACTTCTAGATATGTCGAATAAAGTAAATATTCTTGCCTTTCATCGCGTAGCGAACGACGGCCACGTGATGGTACATGTACTTAGATATTCATCATTTTATTTGTGTTTGAGGTATACAATCTACGGACAAATTAACCGCTGAATATATGATAAATTCACATTATTATTCGACGATTACAAATAAATCTATATTATTTAAAAAAAGGAAAAAGGATACCTCAAGAGGTAGAACAGCTGGCAAACGAATATGAAGGTCGCGGAGGAAGCATGGGACCGTACCATTCCAACAACAGACGCTGTGCCTTCAAGTTATGCGACCACCAGTCTGTTGATAATGACATAACCAAAGCCTAGCTATGCCGGCCATGCATTCTGTGCCCAAGGTGGCACAGGTACGCTAGTCAGCAGTCTGTCCCTCCGCACCACCAGACGCAATATCCGGCGTGCCAGGCCTTACTGAGCCAAGTTCCAGCCTTTTGCACGGGGAGGTACCACCAGCAGAAGGTCCTCCGGGGAGGGACACTGGGTTCGACCCACCTGCGTTCACCCAGATTACAAGGGCTCTGATATCTACAGCGAACATTGCGGAAGAGGTAAGATCTTTGAGAAGAGCACTGGGCGAAGAGTGCCGCCCGATCTTGAAAGAGAACATTGCAGAAAAGCTCTGAAGTCAAAAGAGAACACAGCTGGCTAAAGAGCTGCAATCTTGACATAGGGCAGCGTTGAAGAGACAAAGGTTCGGAAGCAGGCTCCTTTAGGAACCAACAGGTTGCTATGCTTGTCGAGGTTGTAGGCACAGAGAATAGAGAAAGAACAAGAATCGTTGAAGAGACGAGGGTTTGGACCCAGACTCGCCAAGGGACCAACATGTTTCCATACTTCTAGAGTTACTGAAGTGGGAGACACAGAAAAAGAAAGAAAGAAAGAAAGAAGAATCGCTAAAAAATACGAGGGTAAGCACCGAGGACTCGCCAAGGGACCAACAGGTTTCCATACTTCTAGAGTTACCGAGGTGGGAGAAAAAGAAAGAAAGAAAAACACTCGTTGAAGACTCAGACAAGGGTTCGAATCCAGACTCGCACAGGGACCAACAGGTTTCCATGCTTGTCGAGTTTGTGAGGTGGCAGAAAACCCAAAAGGACGGATCGGAGTCTTTGTGGCCACTGACAGGAAACACCTGCTGCCACCTACGTGCGAATAGCTGTCGAAGGAAACTGTATTCAGTTCGGTCCCAAGAGAACAAGGAGCAACAAGAATAGGATACTCAGTAGTACAGCGGTTTGTGGCCAAAGAAGAAGAGGCATGCAGAACACAAAGAGAAAGCAGACTGTGGCAAATTGCAACGGGGAGGGTCTTTTGTAGCAAAACAATGGAGGGGACTATACGGAGGACAAGTAGTCAGAATGCACAGACCTACAGAAAAGGTCTGGAAGAAAAATGCAAGCATAGTCCCCCTTCTGTCATCCCCTCCCAATACAAAGCATTGGGTATCTCTAGCTGCCTCTCTGTCTCTCTCTGTCTTCTGTCTTGATCTCTTTTCTCTGATTTTGTCTGTCTATCTGTCTCTTTCTCTTGACACTCTATGTCTGTATGTATGTATGTATGTATGTGTGTGTGTGTGTGTGTGTGTGTGTGTGTGTGTGTGTGTGTGAGTGTGTGTGTGTGTGTGTGTGTGTGTGTGAGTGTGTGCGTGTGTGTGTGTGTGTCTCTCTCTCTCTCTCAGTCGTGGCAATCGTCTTGGACAAAAAGCAGACGATCTTCTCTGTCTACCTTTTCTACCTCCTTCTTTGCATTCCTCCCTCGCTCGTCCCACTAACAAGAACCAAACTTCACTGTTGACTCGTGCCCCCATTGTTTAGTTTTCCTCCCGTGCTCCTCCGCCCCTACACCTATCGTTTTACCTGCCTGATCCCCCGGACATTTCGTGGACACCCCCTTCTCTGATCAGCACCAGTTGTGTGTCTTGAGGTCTGGCATTGTCAGGACCTTTTGGTCTTTGTGGTCTATTTGGGTTTCGCTGGCTTTGTTATCTAAGTTTGGTTCTCGGTACTTGGGTGATGATGCCTGTGTGTTGATGCTGGTGTGGTTGCTACGGCTGTTGTGTTGTTCTTGTGGAGTTTTTGTCATTGTTTTCCAAGAAGGTTAGTGGTGTGTATAGGGTGGACGATGCGTGTGCATAATTATGGTTTTTTTAAAGTGCGTGTGTGTGTGTGCGTGCGTGTGTGTGTGGGGGGGGGATGTGTGTGTGAGTGTGTGTCTATGCGCGCCACATCTTTCCCTACTGTAGTGTTCGTCTCTCAATCTTGCTTACTAGTCAGTAGTATGTTCATGTATCTTGTTAGTGTTGGACGCTCGTCAAGTTCCTCTTCAACAACAGACACTGTTTTTTACGTCATTAAGGGTACACTCACTCTTCGGTAACATTTTCCTCAATACAACATCAAGGCCACGCGTCTCTCTCTCTCTCTCTCTCTCTCTCTCTCTCTCTCTCTCTTTCTCTGTCTCTCTCTCTCTGTCTCTCTCTCGCTCTCTAGAGCCGTGTAGAGCCATAAGAATGTGTAATTGGGAGCACTTTAGTCAGGTTGTCTGCGTTCCCGGTCGGGTGAACTTTCAACTGTCAAGGTCTCAATGGTACGGGCTAGTGTACGGTGATACACCTTGACACATCTTTGTCAGCACAGTCCTCGGACTGAAAGGCTGTGGTGCGGGTAATTCTTGAGCACAACAGTCAAAAAGAATGTAAAAAGAGTGTATCGAGAAAATAACCCTTAGTCAGTCCTCAAAACATTAGGTTGGGGAAGAGGGGGGGGGTGCATACGGTGGGGCGGATGGATGGTTTGAGTGAAAGAAAGAGAGAGAGAGAGAGAGAGAGAGAGAGAGAGAGAGAGAGAGAGAGAGAGAGAGAGAGAGAGAGAGAGAGAGAGAGAGAGAGAGAGAGACTACGCGGCGAAGTTGGGGTGATTGGGTAGTTAATGGGAGGGTTGTGAGGACGCATTGATTGTCCAAGATAGGAACAGACAGACACAGACAGACACATACTCATCAAAGTTACAGCGCCATAAAATCGATGTTGGTACTTCAACTGTGCATTAAAACGATCGACAGTTGACACTGCTGCACTCAGTAAAGCGCATAACAGATACAGGAATCTCATTCTTACTCTTGCATTCAAAGAAACCAGACACACAGTACTAAATACCTGCCTAAAACACACCGAGCACACAAATGGAACACTGAGTGCTAGCGACAAATTAAACACAAAACAAAGACCGACATATTTCAAGAGGGCACTTCCGTAAAGTACCTTTTTTTTACCCGCAGCTTCTTTTGTTAACCTCGAAACCTGATAGCACTTTTTATTTCCTGAAGCACCGAGAAGTCCGCAATTTCAAAGGGAAAGGGAGGCAACACACCCCGGCACACGTCGGCCATGAATTTTCATTCGCCTGATTCAAAGTGACTGGCAAGGTCATTGGTAAATTACTGTCTGCGAAGACCACCTCCCCGGGGGGCGTGTAAGCAGGCAACAAGTGAGAAATCTGCGACAGGAATCCGGTAATAGACGAGAGGATGTCATGTTGAGCATCGCGAGATTACACGTGACGTGTAGGTCTGTCGCTCTGAATCATCGTCATTTCGCTACATTTAAGGTTACCTTCCATCTAATTCCTCCGCCCTCACCACCACCACCCCCCCCCCCCCCCCCCGCCTTTATCCAATGTCTGTCTATTTGTTTGTCTGTTTTCTCTCTTTCTTAGATGTGAATGTATGCATTGGAATGTCTAGTCAAATTTATTTGTCAAAGCTTGTCAGTATGATTTTGACTTTTCAGTGTCTGCATTTGCCGGTTAAAGAGAACACAGACACAGACACGCACGCACACATACACGCACGCACACATACACACACAAACACACACACACACACACACACACACACACACACACACACACACACACACACACACACACACACGATCACCATCAGTAGATACCGTTCACAAATAGGCAAGGCAAGGCACGAAGGGCACACAAACAGCAACAAAACGACCTTTTAACGGGTGAAAAGGCGGGGTTCAATAAAATACCACGACACCCAGTGAAGCTCCTGACTTACGCCACAGCCCTCACACACACCACAGCATAGGTGGGGTGGAGCGAAATACCACACAACTCTGCAGAAATACCCCCGCTGGAGGCAAATTAGCGATTTCCTCACAAACACCTACACATTATAGTGCCCTCTGATCAAGCTACGCAAAGCATAGCAGTAGAATGTCTCTGAGAAAAGCAAATATTTGCTTATCTACTTTAAGCTAAAAGGTTGTTATTGATTCTAAATATTCTCAGTATGTATTGAGCAAATTGTTTGTTTAATAAAACCAATTTGATCTGGGAACTCAAAAGGTTTTCTGAGAAAGAGGTGTTTCTAACACACCAACAACTGAACACAAAAAGAACCGATGCAGCCAGCAGAAATGAGCACTGAAAATACCACAACATTCTGCAGGTATCCCCTGCTGCATAGAAGGTGATCACGATTTCCTCAAAGACACTCACACATTAATGCCTACCGATCCAGGAAGGCATGACTGGACGATTGGAAAACTCAACAAATTTCTTAAGCATCCTTAGGTTTTCCACACGACCCCACCGCTAAACGCAAAGGACGATAATGCACTGTCTGGAGAGAGTTTTAGTTCATAGCGAACGAAGGCATGAACAACCGAATGCATCTTCTTCGTAGTTTGGTGGAAATGTGAATTCTCCTGTAAGTCTGTTAAAACAAAAACACCTGTGGGGGTGGACACTATTACTCAACAAAGCCCAAACCGTAGACTTGTCAAACTTAAAAAAGAATCCATGCGGAAGATAGTTGTTTCGCGAAATACGAGCATCGCTTCAACTTTCACTCATTTTCTCA
>NC_090248.1:53537862-53560362 GCF_037325665.1 Littorina saxatilis | reverse complement strand
TTTTTACGAACTAAATAATTTTTTCAGTTGTTCTACTTAATTTAGGCATTCAAACTTGATGTTTTCTGAAAATATAATGATTTTTGAAGAAAACTACCAAATATCAAGCCAATTCATTGATTACAAGTGACTGAATAAAAAAATAACAGTTTTGGTCCGACAATCTGGGTGACCCTTACGCCTTAAGACTTCCTCCTTAATAAGACCTTCCTTTTTCAGATTGTCTGTTGATTATGTCTGTAAATGTACCCCCATTTTAAGTCTCCCTCGCTTTCAAGACCTGATTGTGTCAGATTTTTGTCAGGCCTTAAAAGAGGGGTTCCACCGTACACACGTTTACCCGACTCTAGTTTGAAGCAAAGCAGAAGACGGGGAAATAAGAGGTTGTCAGACCAAGGTCACAAGAGCGACGTCGAGACACTGTCATTACGACGGTGATTCAGTCACTATAGCGGTAACCTCGAACAGCACGTGCTGGTTGGAATCTTGACTATTCGACAGTGGTGGGACAACCGAAGAGACGTACGGGCTACGCAGAACCAGAGACAGTTTGGCGACAATGAGACGCGTGTTAGGACTATAAAACCAGACTATGAATAAAAAGTCGCTGTTTTAAATCGATGTGTCCCCCCCCCCCCCCCTTCAAAGTCTTTAAATCCCTACGCCCGCTTCTTTATCAACAACAGACTACCATTATTAGTTGACGCAAGAAAAATGAATGCAAATATGGTGTCATACAGTTAGTTGGGAAGAGGGGGATTGTAAAAAGACGAAGGAGAAACAGAAACGAAATCTGGGCTATCAGAAAGATTAAATCTGTTCTCTAAAGTTCAGATAAACAAGCTTGAGTACTGCATACAACATGATCATACCTATTTCCCTGTGGATGGAGAGATATGGGAGATACAGTGAAGTGTGTGCAATCAATTCCCTTATTCTACACACTGACGAAGAACAATGCGCACACAAAAATCTATGGAAATTCTTCCACGCATTATCTGAGAAAAGTGCATGCAAAATCGATCATTCGCGTCTTCAAAACAAGAATATAAAAACTCCGCCATACCGAATCAAATTACACCAATGATTTCCCATGCTTCTGCGTGTCAGAAGATTAGTTTCTTAGTTCACTTGATGCGAAAGAAAATAACAGGTGTTTTTGCACACAACATCTGATGATCCACAAATGTTATGCCAAGAAACGCGTCCCGCGTGGCATATAAAGTAGCACATGAAAAAACGAAAGCGAAAATCAGATTGTAAGATCCTGCCATAAAAATTAGCGAGGAACAGGGTGATTACATAGAGAAAAGGAAGAAAACGAAGATGAAAAAAAGGAGGAGGGAGCGGGGGGGGGGGGGGGGGGTAGTAGTGCTGAGAGAGAGAGAGAGAGAGAGAGAGAGAGAGAGAGAGAGAGAGAGAGAGAGAGAGCGAGTGAGAGAGAGAGAGATAGAGAGACAGACAGACAGACAGAGACAGAGAGAGAGAGAGAGAGAGAGAGAGAGAGAGAGAGAGAGAGAGAGAGAGAGAGAGAGAGGGGGGGGGGGGGGCAAAACCGAAAGCATGTTACCTCAGGGACAGAACAGATTTTCATTTCTCCCCTCACGGCTATAAAAACTAACTGCATTGGAACTAAGCCAAATCCCACCCACCCCTCCCCACACACCCACACCAAATCCAGTCCCCATCTCAAAATTCCTCTTTTCCTTTGCAATTCACCTACCTTTACTACCACTCTGTTCAGCCTCAGGTATACCCCCTCCCCCGTTTTTTCTCCTACCCCCCTCCCCCTCCCCCCAACGTCCCGATTCCCACGATTTAACCCTCTTCAAGAATCCGCCTTTCCACCCAAGTCAGCCACCTCGACAACCACTCTGTTCAGCCTCAGGTACCACATCCACAACCCATACCCCTCTTTTCTCCCAAACTCCAAGCGGATGTTAAAGTCATCAAGTCAAGGGCCCAGGTAGACATCAAAAGATAAAAGCCGACAGGTAAGCAGAGGTTAAAAGAAAATACACAGTTGATGCAAGCTTAGCGAATGTTGCTTCTGTCTCGAGGTATATGTGCAATTCCAGGAGAGATGCATCCATTCTGGCACCGGTACCAGACTTCTGCCCTGTTGCCTTTGTTGTGCTTGTCATTAGAACCTCTTTGTCTTGTCTCTTTTGGAAAACGCTTTTTTTTCACCCTCAAGGTGTAGGGCGAGACTACGAGAAGGGAGCTTTTGTTTTTCTGAGAGTAAAACGGAGTTTTTGTTCAACAGGGCGGCTTTGGGAGCATAAACGCACAACAGTTTTTGTTGCACAGGGCTGCTATTGAAAAGATAAACACACAACAGCTTTCCTGGGTTCAGTGTCTATCAGAACCATCTCATTCTGCGAGACTGGCTTCAAAGGAACTCGCTTTTTGGCTTATTTTAGAACTCCACAATGGGGCTGTATTCTATACAGCTTTCTAGCTTTTGAAGAAAAGCAGGTGACAACTTGTCAGTGAAAGTGCATCTCTTTGGCTAAAATGAATTCATTTTTGATGTGTGGTGTCAAGGCAAACATCAGCTTTGTTGGCAGACTGATTTACCCCCTCCCCCCTTCACATTTTCTTTTTTCTGACCCTGTCCTCACTCTGCATTTTCGTTTTTCCATAACACCCTTTCTTCATTTTCATGTGTGCACTTGGTGACTTAACTGCCCGCTCCTACTGATTTAAAGCTTCTTTTGTTTTATAGGTGTGTGTGTGTGTGTGAGGGGGGGGGGGTGGAAGAGTTACTTATTAGTTCTCCCATGTGTTTGTGCGCACGCACGCCTGTGTTTTTTGGTCAAATGTGTGTGTGTGTGTGTGTGTGCGTGTGTGTGTGTGTGTGCGTGTGTGTGTGTGTGTGTGTGTGTGTACGTGCGTGCGGTGAGCATGCGTGCTGCATGTGTGCGAGCGTGTATGCTTGCTTGCACAAGCTTGCCTGTGTCCGTGTGTTTATCCATCTGTGCGCATGTAAAAGTCAAAAGGTCCGCACGAAAGCATAACCACCACGCCTGAGTGACATCCGAACGTAACCCACGTCCATCAAAATGTCTACTTCCTTCCTTTCTTCTTTCCTTCCTTCCCGCTCCAAAGCCTCAGGGTCATCACACAAGTTTTGTGGACATTGTCCACTGTCCTTAGCTACTTCCTGGACGTCCGCAACTGGCTGTCACACTGGACAATCGTGACCAGCAACTTCAATGACAATGGTCATGTATGCTGTCCCCCTCCCAGACACCGTCACTCACTTTTGGCCTCTTCTCTTGCTTTTTCCCACACACGACTTCAAAGAAATGATGTTAGTATGGTGCAGACCAACTGGCAAAATAAAAGTGTCTTTTCCCTTTCATTCTGACTGTATTTCTTCCAGTCCTATGCACGTTTCGGCCTTATCTTGTCGTTTCTCACACATCGGGTCAAAGGAAGGTTGCTAGTACCTTGCTGACCAACATTATACACGGTCGTTCTGCCTTTGAATCTATCTGTATCCCCTCCACTCCCCTACCAGAAAACCATACGGTTCTTTGTTGTGTCCAAACACCGCTTGGTGTCTCGAGCAGCCGTAAACCCCAGAACAGCTTTTTCCTTTTTTTCTGCCTGGAGCACATGAGGTTCTTTTTTCTTCTGTCTAATGCCACTTGTATCTCAAAAAGCCTGAATGGCCTCGTCAAGATTGTTTCTCTTTCTCCGGGCTTATCCTCGCACCATACTTTCATACCATCCGTTCCCTTAGCCATGCATTTTTCCTTCTCAAAAGGCCCCTCCTCAAAAGGCCCCTCCCTCTCTGCTTTATTTCCAGCTCTGACCTAAGCCTTAGCCCCATGTCCCAAGCAAACGGTTTTCTGTCGCGACGCTTCTTTCCTCTATTCCAGCTCTGACCAAAGTCCCCCCCCCCCCCCACACACACAACCCCCTCCCTACCCCCCCCCCCCCCCTTGTCACTTTAAAACTGCCATCATTTCTTGTTGTGACTTTTTTCTCCTCTTTTACAGCTCAGACCTAAACCCTCCGCCCATGTCCCCCCACAAACCGCCGATCATTCCTTGCCACGACGTTTTGTGGGGTTGACAAAACCTACAATAACACCAGCTTATCTTTCTGACATTAATAAGAGAGGTCTAGGAGAGCCCGTGGAAATCCTATTACAAGCGAGACGACTTCAAACGGGAGGGCTTTGATGTGTGTTCCCTCCGTGTCTGCAGAGGCCGATTCGAAAAGGAATCATGGAGGATAAAAGACCACAAGCCGCCCCGCGACACGGTTGACAAGGGGAAACAAAGTTGAGCTGTGGTAGTGTGAGGGGGGGCAGGTGGAGAAGAGATGGAGGAATGAAGAGACGGAGAGAGAGAGAGAGAGAGAGAGAGAGAGAGAGAGAGAGAGAGAGAGAGAGAGAGAGAGAGAGAGAGAGAGAGAGAGAGAGAGAGAGAGAGCAAGCAATAGAGACAGAGAGTGATTGAGACAGACAGACAGACAGACAGACAGACAAAAACAGAGAGAGTCTTTATCATTCCAGCTCGATCAATAATACCAGGTGTGTCATTTGCTTCCTTTGTGATCTGGGCAATCACGTGTTCCATCTCAATCTTCAAGGCCGACTCTCCGCACTATGATTATGATTCTCACGACAAAAGCCCATAATTAACACTAATACATCAAAGGCACATGAAATCCTAAATGTGCAGACTTTAAAGGCAGCTACATTTTCTACGTGTTCGTGAATGGCAAAGAGTCCCGGTTCTTTTCAATTAACTTTTACGGAAACGATTTCCTACATAAACACTCAGAAGGAAGGCAAAATAAAGAAATGATGCAACAGAGAAAGAAACTGGGGTTCGGCAAGGTTAATCGCTGTTGTGCTTGATAAAAAGCTAATCTGAGTGAAAAGGCAAAGCAATACGAAAAGCAGATTAGGAACGCTTTCTTTGCACAAACGTCTATTCTGAATAGATCAGGCGAACTAGCATTTTCAATAAACTGAATGTGGAAAGTTCCGGGTGAGTCATACATATATATACTAGATGAATACCCGCTTCGCCGGGTAGCCGGCTTCGCCGGGAAGAAGTAGAGCCGAATACCCGGCTTCGCCGGGTACCCGGCTTTGCCGGGTGAGTGGCGCACCGTACGCGATTGACGCCACACGAAGGAAGGGAGATAAACGCGCAAAACACTGGAGAAGATAAGGAGCGTTGTGGACAGTGACCTTCTAAAAATAGTAACGGGAATATGGATTGAGCGTTGTGGACAGTGACCTTCTAAAAATAGTAACGGGAATATGGATTGACGCCACACGAAGGAAGGGAGATAAACGCAAAACACTGGAGAAGATAAGGAAGAGTTAGTGGGAATGGATCTGGGAAGATAAACAGAAACACCAAAATCGGTTCAGCGCTGCGCGCTGAGAGCACGTGTTGAAAATTCTCATCGACCAGGTTGTGTCCGGGGTGTACCTGAATATGGCCACCAAATTTGAAGCAGATCCATCGAGAACTTTGGCCGTGCATCGCAAACACACACACACAGACACACACACACATACAGACACAAGTCGTATATATATATATAGATATCCCTCTTCTCCATCTCACCCTAACCCCCACCTCTCCCAACGCTCCCTCTTATATGACCCCAACAATGTCAGTTTAAAAAGATAATAAAGAGTATGAAAGCAGTTCGATGCATTGCCAAGATGAGGTGAAACCCAACAGAAGTTTCAAGAAGGACAGTTCAAATAAATCAACCAATTTAAAACAAAGTTGCAAAGTTGCAGCAAATAAAGAATACAAAACAGAAAACAGAGACAGCCAAGGAGATCAGCCTTAAAAAAACACACTATCGAGCGTTATAAAATCCAATACAAGAAGCGCAAAAACTGCGCACATGCCGAGCTATCAGAAACGATCAAATACCTCATCCATCGCGTGGCATTATTTTCCGGGGCTTTGTTTTTTTGCCGGACAAATCAGCAATGACGATCGTCCAGTTGAGTTTGTGATCCGGATGGCGCCAGACTGGCTTCATATGATGGCTCTCTGGGGGACCGAAACGGGCGTCAAGTGTGTTGGCTCTTGTCACCTTCAGCAGATTGCTGCGGTCAGTCTGATTAACACAGCTTTTCGCTTTCATGCGATGGCATTTTTGTTAGAGTCAGAGTGTGTGTGTGTGTGTGTGTGTGTGTGTGTGTGTGTGTATGTGTATGTTGGTGAGGGGGGTATGTGTGTGTGTGTGTGTGTGTGTGTGTGTGAGGGGGTATGTGTGTGTGTGTGTGTGTGTGCGTGTGTGTGTGTATGTGTGTGCGTGCGTGCGTGTGGTGTGTGTGTGTGTGTGTAGTGTGTGTGTGTGTGTGTGTGTGTGTGTGCGTGTCACTCTGTGTGTGTCTGTGTGTCCATGATTGTGAATCTGGGTGTGTCTGTGTGCGCGCAACTGTATTGTCTATTGTCCCCTATACCAGATTGCTGCGGTCAGTTTGATTAACACATTGAATCATAGTGTACAGACGAAAAGTGTACGGCGACTTGAGTAATTGCTCCTCAAAGAAAAACGAGGATTTATTTTTATAACGAGATGAGAACATCGCTAAAAGTACAGAAGTGCAAACATACACATTTAACAAGCTGTACGCTTTCCAGTTACTCGCGAACTCGAATCCTACCACATGAGCTATGTAGTTCTATGATAGTACAGCTATTCAACCACACCAGTCCTGTACTTTCCACTATTCCAGAACACACGAAGGACACTAATCCTCCCCTCTAAGACATGAGTCAGGACGCCTGTCGCATAGATGAAGTCATCGCATCCAGCAAGCCAGCAAGGCCAAATCTCAGCCTCATCAACGATTCCAACCGCCTGTAGGGAGGGGCGAGAGCAGCAAATCCGCGACCCTCCAGAGGAGGAAATCTCGGGGGAGAAGAGCAGGGGGGATTATCCAGTTCGACAGGAGCGCGATCCCCCTTTGCCCGGCCCTGCAGCTTTTAATAAGGACCCTGAGACAACCGCTGTCTACCGGCCTGTTGAGAGGGCTTAAAGACATCGGGAGTTTTTGTATGTGTTTTGTTCCTCTGTCTCTCTCTTCGTGCTGGTCTTTCAGCTATAATGACATCATCTCCCAAAAGCGATTTGATCACGCCATGTTCATGTCGATGATGATGATGATGACGTGTTGATACTGCTGCAGTTTAAGCCTGTTGAGAGGGCTTTTGACATCGGCAGTTTTTCTGTGCTGGTCTTACAGCTATGATGACATCATCTCCCAACAGCGATTTGATCACGTCATGTTGATGTCGATAATGATGACATGTTGATACTGCTGTATTTTGAGCTTGGACATCCGGAGATGTTTTCCCCTTTTCTCTGTGCTGCTCTCACAGTTATGACAGTATCTGTTGAGAGCGCTATGATGATGTCATGTCTCCCTTTGGCGCCGTTTAATAAGAACCCCGAGAAAACCGCTGTCTGTCAGTTTTCCCAACCTGTTAAGACGGCTTAAGACATCGGGCATATTTGTTTTTTAAGTTCTCTGCTGGTCTTACAGTTGTGATGACTTCATGTTGACAGCGATGGTGACGACGTGTTGATACTGCAGTATTCTGAAGTTTTGCATTGCATAGTTCGTTGATATCATTTGGGAGGGGTCCATCTTAGACCTTGAAAAAGCTGTATGGACCACAGAACAAGTAAGCATTGGCTGTGCTTTGTCTGGAAGATGAAATAGTGACAGTCACTTGCCCCAAGCGATCTCTTCTTAAAGTCTGTCTGTCCTATACAGTTAATAAAACACATGTCAAGGCCAAGCCGTAAAACACCCACAAAAAACACACGTCAAGGCCAAGCCGTAAAACACCCACAAAAAACACACGTGCAAGGACACTGTTAAGAAAACAGTTTGAGCATACACACCGCTGACATTACAAAAACAAGTTCTTGTTGAACTTTCCAATGTGACATGCTATTTTCCTGGACATATCAAGTGCGACCTACTCATGCTGTTTGCAATGGCCCAATACAATTGTTGCCAATGTGCCTTGCAATTCACACTCTTATAATTGTAATTACACAGTCCACCAACCCAAGGACGTTTAGACCGCTCTAAGCAAATGAAACGAGTATTTCAAAACAAGAAGCGAAAATAAATCTTTGAAGATGACATCGAGTGGCATCTTCCGAGGTGCATTAGAAGTGCCAAACGTTCGACCCTCCACGGAACAAACACTGCATCAACAAAAACGTGTCAAAACTGTTTGGGTCTTCGATTGGTCTAACCTCTCGTTGGCTATACAAACACGCTGGACTATTTCTGGTCAGACTTCAGGCTGTTGTTAAAACAAGTGTGCGTGTCCTAACACTACATTTTTAATTGAAGTGTTCTACTTTTGAACACACTTTCTGAAAGCAGAATATATTTGAACACTAGTGTTTACAATCTATTTTGGTTGTAGCTGGTAGAACTATGTACTATGTTACACTGTGTTCAAAACTGGTCACAGAACGTGTAGTCAAAAGTGGAACACTTCAATTTGGAGTGTAAATTCTCAGCTACACTCTCAACCATTTCTCTTAATTTCTCTTAATTTTGCATTTTTTTAAAATATATTTTATTTTAGAAATCTCGACCTGTTTTCAAAACGAAAAAACAAGCAAAAACTAAAGCAAACAGGCACTTGTCCAAAACTACGCTGCAATCTCAGCCAGTCTAGGCTGGGTCTATCAACAAACGAACAGTACGTGCAAAAAATCACCCTCCTTCGCTCGTGTCGACAAATGATGGCCCGGGTAGATATTGACGTAGTTGCGCGCGCTTGTTGACTGACATAACTCACAACTTTAACTCCTCTCCACCCGTAAATACCCGGAGGCCACGCTCCATTGCACGCGCCATCTCGCCCTCCAAGACTACCAGAATGGACCCCGGGTGCCAGTCGATGGAGGGTGCACTCACTGACCCGCGAAGGGCTGGGGTGGAGAGGGGGGGGGGGGGGAGGATGAGGAGAGAATGGAGTATGCTGTGGGCGATTCAGATGAGGAGGAGGGGGTGGGGGTACAAGTGTGTACAGACACCTGACAAAACTATCGGGGATCGATGGTTCTGGACTTTTCTTAGCACCTCTTTCTCGGTGCTTGCAAACTCTGAAAAATGTTTGTCGAGTCTAAAAGCAGGTTTGGACAGGACAGCAGTTTAAAGGTACAGTGTGATCTGAGCTAAACTCTTCTGGTTGATGAATTCTGAAGAACTATCTTTGTAGCCCAAAGCTAAACGGTGGCAAAATCGGGCCACTCCTCGTTCGAGCGAGTTTGATAATATATGTATGCCCTCTAACCAAAGAGGGTAGAAGCACAGATCTCTGCTTCTACCTTCTTTGCTTTAACTCCTAGCTCCATATTATCTGTGTACTCCTATCCCATATGTTTACTTCCACTATCAAACTCTCCATTGTTTTTAGTATAACGAAGGACACAATCTGCCGTAGATGTACACATCAAATGTTACTTCCACCAAAATGTGTACATAATGTGTAAAGACCTAATGCATCCAATCATTGCTGTTCTTTTCATCAAAATTAGTATAGTCCCACTCCCCCCAATCTCTCTGAAACTTCATTTGGTATAAACCAAAATTATGAATCAGCGTTTAACAAATTCGAACATTTTCAAAATCAGTTGCAACTTCAGGTTCAAGCCTTCACCATTAACCCGCCATTTCTTGAGCGAAAACACGGTAAGAAAGGCTCAAGCTGGGAGTCAAATAGTTTGATGGGAAACCGAAGGAACCTCGGAATCCCCTGAAAGACGGGGAGAAGCCGAGGTGTAATCTTGTTTTCTGTCTCGGTTCAGTCCTATCGGCTTCACTTCATCCTCCTCGCCGTCTTCAGTTTCCCTGTAATCCCTCGCCGTCTTAAAATCCCCCGCCCTCCTTCAAAACTTCCCCCCGATATTCACCCCTAGTCAGTCAGTCCAGTTCATTTCCCAAAACACTTGTAGAGCTGCTGGGCGTTTGAAGTGAAAAACAGTGTTTAACATCCAAACCACATCAAAGCCTCGTCTGTCACATCTCGTAGTTCGAGAACTGTCTAAACGGTTTCTTGGGGTCTTTTAGTCTGTTCAGCTGGTGTAGTAGTACGTACTGTGCGATCGGATGGATGTCAGTCCGCACGAAAATAACATTCAACTCTAGAGCACAAGGCTTTTGAGATAAACAGCATCATCTCTTTTCTAACCGGCACGGTTGGCCTAGTGGTAAGGCGTCCGCCCCGTGATCGGAGGTCGTGGGTTCGAACCCCGGCCGGGTCATACCTAAGACTTTAAAATTGGCAATCTAGTGGCTGCTCCGCCTGGCGTCTGGCATTATGAGGTTAGTGCTAGGACTGGTTGGTCTATCTTTTCTATTTGCGAATGTGACATGCGAAAACGAACTCTATACGTACAACTCCAGTACACGATTTTGAGATAAGCAGTATTGTCTCTTTTTGAAGGAAACTGAACGTGGACACCTATTTTACAGCAGGTAGTTTCGTTCTGCACTGAGTTGTGATCTTAAGTGTTTATTCTTCATAGCACAGCAGTACTCGCAATGAGAGGTCCCTCTGAGCACGGGACACCTCCGGACACGGTACACAAACAGGTGTCTCTTAATGAAAAGACCCATTCATAATTTATTATCTCAGGTATAAATGCGAACATGCAATGAAGTAAACTTCGCACAATTTTTCCTGTCATAAACGGACACGTGAAACGACACATACTTGTGCTTGGTCAAAAAGGTGTCCTCTCATGATAGGTACTGATGTATTTCGTGAAAAGTTCTGTGTGCATGTGTTCCGGTGTTCGTTTCTTTTCAGAACAGTGATACCTGCGGCAAAAAAAACCCCACCCTTGGGTCCAGTGGAAAGCGTCTCTTCACCGTCCTTTACTGTCAATTGAAGAGACAGGGGGCAGCAGGGAGTGGGGGAAGTGTCCTCTCATCGGAGGAGCCTCACATGGCAGGTACCACCGTATACGATTTTCGCCTATCTCTTTCCCCGATAAGCAAGACCCTTTTTCTCTACTGAGCTCAAAATAATAGATATCAGTGTATCCCCCGATAAGCAGGAGCTTTTCTCTTGTAAGCTCCAAAGATGAGATATCAGTTTATGTCTCGCACTCAGTACCCCAGTACGGCGCCATACTATAACGTGTGAAGTCTGCCCTCATAAACCCTTGCCGTACAAACAATGATAATATTTTCCAATAAACCCTTGTGTCGGCGCGTAAAGTCGCTTTGATCCTCCGTTGGCAGCTCCGGACTTCAAACGACAGCAGCCGCCATTTCTTGTCCCGGTAATGCCCCCTGACATCGATGACCTCCCTTGAACACCAGGGGGCGCGCATAACTCGCCGCCATCGTGGCCGACATCAAATTTGAGAAGAAGATGACATACAACAATGTGTGTGTGTATGTGTGGAGAGGGGGGGGGGTCAGTTATGATGTGTTTGTGTTTCTGCGTTCGTGCGTGCGTGCGTGTGTTCGTGCAAAGCACCCAATTTTCGGACCCTGTTTTTCCAAGCACAGGCTTTAAACTGTCAGTCGAACTGTACCATCAAAGAAGCAGGCTAGCTCACACAAGTTGGCTTCAGAAAAGAGACGACAGCATTTTCTTCGTCGCACAAAGGTTACGAAACTTAAAAAAAAAAGAAAAAAAAAGGTATAGACACAAGGGCATCCTTGTGTACAGACAGTAGTCTCAAGTTCAGAACCCTGTTGTTGAGAAACGCGAGAATCGTGGAAGCAAGGCTAAGTGGTCAACTACATCTTCTCTAGTATGAATAACCACACACGATCGTCATCTTCTTTTTTACGACATGAAGAAGAAGACGAAGAAGAAGAAGAAGAAGAAGAAGAAGAAGAAGAAGAAGAAGAACAAGAACAACAACAACAACGAACAACGAACAACAACGAACACCAACACCAACACCAACAACAACAAGAACGAGCTGGATACTAAATCATCGCCACGAAAACCAAGACTGTCCTTGACATTTGCTGTGCGTTGTCGTGAGACGACGTCAAATCCCGAGAAAAAAAAAATAAAAAAAATTCCAAGACTAAGGAAAAGCTCAGGGGGCATATTTTGCAGACAAGGCCTAATCGAAAGACGCTACAGAGATAACACAAGCACAAGACAGGGATTTGGGAAGACGCTGACAGCAGCTAATTAGATGTGAGAGACAAGACAAAAAGACCAACATGGCGGATCGTGTGTTTAGACAAAGACCCCGAAGAACACCCAGTGAAGATGAGAAGGTTGTGCTGATAATCTGCTGACAGCGGAACAGTATCCTTTGTCCCACAAGAGAGTCTGCATCGACATGAATCTCTCTCTCTCTCTCTCTCTCTCTCTCCTCTCTCTCGCTCTCTCTCTCTCTCTCTCTCTCTCCTCTCTCTCGCTCTCTCTCTCTCTCTTTCACTTTCTCTCTCTCTTTCTCTCTCTCACTCACTCTCTCTTTCTCTCTCTCTCTCTCTCTCGCCACTCTCGCCTCTCTCTCGCTCTCTTTCTCTCTCTCGCTCCTCTCTCTCGCTCTCTTTCTTTCTCTCTCTCTCTCTCTCTCTCTCTCTCTCTTTTTCCTCCTCTTTCTCATTCCTCATACAAGCACACGTGTCGACATCTGATTGTACGTCAAAGAGGGAGAGGGAAATGTTTCTGACGTCACATATGGCACGTCAGTTTCACGTGCAAGACGAAAGGATTGGCCCAAAATGTCACAAAAGGCATCTACCTCTGGTTGTAATCAGACTAGAGTGATGCTGAGCAAAGGGTAAACGAAGGTACCAAGTATACACTTCAGGGTTCGTCAGTACAATTGCCTCCAGCAGAAAGGCTGACCTCATTATTGTTGATGGAAAAGGGAAGACAACAACCGATCTCATCACTTGTCGATTATCTCCCTTGTCTGACGCCATGACACTGAGCCACCCATTCGTGAGGCCAAAGAGCGGCCATCTTGGCACACCACAGACATTTTCCGGTAAAGTAAATGACACGGAATGAAGTACGCCTTGCCAGCAGATTTAAAGTTGTAAATGCAGTACAATACACCGGACAATAATACAAATCAAACTAGGGAACACAGGGATGGAAAGAGACAGACATTACTATTTGTGTTCTCTTTCCTGTTGTCATTACAGACTGAATTTAATACATTGAAAAGCTGATTCTAAGGGAGCTAATAATTAACAGTGTGAGATAACGTCATCTTCTTCAAAATGAAACAACGATAAGGTGCTAAACTAATACTTTCAAAAGAACACTGCTTAGAAAATGGAGACTCTCATAAACAAATGATCATTCAACTGATAACAACATATACGTCACAGGCTTCGCGATCAAAGAAGAATTTTGCATCGCATCAACAACAAGGAACTTAGTCGATAAATATCGACAGGGGGCCGACAAATGGTTTAAATGGGAAATGTGTGTATATGGGTGTGGGTTTGAAACAAACAAACAAACCAACCCATGTGAACCCCGGGCCGCAGGCCTTCGATGTAGTGATTGAAAAAAAAGGATGTTCTCAAATGGTTCAATTCTCATTTGGTCTGATTCTCAAATGGTACCGGTATACTCCCTCCCCCCCCCCCCCCTGGCCGCAGGCCTAGGAGTAAAATTTTATAGACACTGACCTTCTTCCCAGGGGTCATTGACCCAGTTTTAGCTATGAGAGGTGGTTCGCCCAGAGGCTGTAGAGTATACTGGGGCGGTCTCTTTGATGTCTTGAGAGGAAACTTGGCCAGGGTAGTACATGCACCAGAACTGGTGGACACCAAGGACAAACATGAAATCGAAGCAGTTTGCTTTCAGAGAGAACGGTCGTCAGCAACTCAAACTTCTCTGTTTTCTTTTTTTTTTTTTAATCTGACTTTCTTTGTGGCCCCCTGACTCCGCCCCCCTCCCTCTGTAAGGACCCCCCTCCACAAGGACCGATTTTTGTCAACATTTTAAAGGTCGCTAGAGAGGGGTTCCACTGTATGACCTAACCGCTACTGGCAGACGGCCTCAATCTTCACGCGCAAAGACGAGATTAATAGGTGCTCGGTTTTGGTATTTTGAATTACATTACATTAAACCTTTGTTGGGTTTCATGGTCATGGCAACAGCCATAATAATATTACATGATGTATAATATCATATTTCAGCATATGTGAATTACATGTCATCATACTAAACTGTCATACATTTTTATTCCTACATTATTCTGATTGATCACAACCAAACCTACTATCATTGGACACATCCAAATGCAAGCGCCTGTTCTTGACAATTTCTCTCTGATCTAAATATAAAATCAGTGGGTCGGGCTTTGCCACAGACACTCACGGTTTGGCCTGTAGGTAAAATGTACAATGTATTTTCTGATTTGTGCACAAAAGCTTTTTTTCTTTTTTCTTTTTTTTAACATAACAATGTTTAATGTCACTGTATGTTTAAAAGACCATGGTCATATTTGTAAAAAAAAATGTTAAATTAGAAAATAAATAACATTTTGGTTCATGATTTTTCCTACACCTGTGCTAAAAATAAGAAATAAAAATGTCGGGTATATAAGTCACTCAAATACAGCTAGGTATGAATGGCTCGGTTTGAGTTTGTTGCAGTTGACCCTGCACAATGCGACATATCATGTTTTTGTTGAACAATTTTGACGTCACCCCTCCCATAGGGTGACGTATTTCACAACTTCCTGTGTTACACAAACTCTGTGATGACCAATTTTGACGTCACCCCTCCCATAGGGTGACGGATTTCACAACTTTCTACAGATGAACAATTTTGACGTCACCCCTCCCACAGGGTGACGGATGTCACAACTTCCTGTGTACACAAACTGATGACGTATTTCACAACAAAATGGCGCTGCCCATGGTCAACCTCGAAACTATCCGTATAGAATGGGGGCGTCCTCGCCCCCATAATAAACCTTTTATTGCCATTCTAAAATATCACTGATCTTGTCCCGATTTAGCATAATACAAGCAGCAGACCCCAGGCAAGACAGGGCTTGATCTAACTTGCTCACGACAAAACAACCGCCACCGGGCCATCTTCAAAGAGCGTGAGACAATGCAACAATAAGAAATCTCACAGCTTTCTTGGCCTTAAAAAACTTTTTCCTAGTTGCAATCCTTGCTACGTTGCCACTGGCTTAAAAATGCTTTATTTAGCCTAATCTTCCAAATGGTAAAATACAAAAATAAATATGCTAGATTCAAAAGAAACTAAGATAAAGCCCCCCCCCCCCCCCCCCCCCCCCCGTGTGCTCAAATGTCACCAAGGGATGACCCACGTCAATTGAAACGGAGTTAAAAAAGAAAGAACAAGAAATTCCTCCGAGGTAGGAAAAACACCCCCGTCCTTAGCATTCTCACTGCCACCAACTGAGCAGGCACTGCTAACAAGTGTGGTTATTTCCCTTTGACCATTAATATGTGCCTCTATAAGTCCTTGTAGAATCTTAATCCACCAATAACTACCTAACCGTGTGTTTGACTGGTCCCAATTTTTGTAAGGACCGTCTCAGGAATGTATAGAACCTGTTCACCAAGTTTGGTGACGATCGGTCCGTTCATTCTTGAGATCTATATGCGAACACAACCAAACAAACAAACAAACAAACACATCGACCGAAACCTATACACACCCCTATACCGGGGGTGTAAAAAAGAATAACAATAGCTAGGCACAAGAATGACGGAAATACTGATCTACCGAAGACATCCGACTGTCTTACACACAACGTCCACCGGTGTTTTTTGTTTGTTTTAGCCCTTATCATTAGTTTGTATACATACCCATAGGACTGGCACATAAAACCAGTCTGAAGCATGCAACTATGTGGCACGCAAGCTCCGGACATCTTCGTGAATTTCGAAAGTCAATGAGCACGGATAGTGGACGTTCCAGGGTTTCGAGAAGAAAGACGATGACTGTTATGATTCACATATTCACGATACTGCTATAAATTCAACAGTCTAGTCCAAGGCGCCATTTGCCCATCCACACAAACAGTATCACACCAAAGGGACAGTCCCTGAATTTCATAAGTGAATGATGACAGGCACTCGATGTATAATTCATCTACAAAACTTGGTCACACTATTCTGACAGCCTCTTAGAAAGATGTCACCAATGTGTTACCCTACAAGCATTCAACCACAATGTCGAAAATATTGTCAACTCAGCAGTCTTGTCAACAGAAGCGCCATTCCCCATCCACACGAACAAAAGCAGAACTAGAACAAATACTTTGTATGTCTTTACAAAACAGGAATTTGAACATTATTATCCCAAAGGGGCATTCCCTAAATCCATAAGCCAGCGATGAGAAACAGACAATGCGTTCTACTTCTACAAAACTAGGCCACGCTAACATACTTTTTTTCCCTTCAAGGGTGGACTTAACAGCCTCTTAAGAAGATGTCGCCAATTTGTTACCCGACAGTTATTCAAGCCTCCAGCCTATAGGAAGACTCCAAATCTTGTCACGGTTTCCATGAAACAGTATACAGTGTAAACCTTATTCCAAGACCTCAAAAATATGAGAAAATCAGATCGCAAAAAGGAGGAGGTATTAAAATGAGACAGTGTACACACATTACAAACAGAAAGCCTGAGAAAGCAGGGTATCAAAAGGGGGAAGCCTTTAATTTGGGGGTCTTAAAAAAGGGGCCGGTGTAACACGAGAAAATTACTCCCACGAGATTTTTACTCCGGAGTAAACATTTCGTACGAAAAACTTACTCCCTTTACGAAAAAAGCACTCCCCCATTGCACGAGAAAATTACTCCCCAAGACAGGTGAGTTCCGAGTAAACATTTCGTACAAAAATGTTACTCCCCTGACGAATAAATAACGAATAAATTACTTCACCCCAACACGAGCAATTTAACTTCCCATGCCAGGTGTACGAAATTTTTACTCCCTTGTCCCCTGGTGGTGGAATTTTTACTCCCTTGTCCCCTGGTGGTGGAAGGCGTGGAAGGAGGGTAGCGCGACATTCGTGTGCGCGAGATCACTTACTGGCATTATCCCTTCGCCCGCATCCCATTTTTGCGTACGAGATTTTTACTGGAAGTAAAAAAAAATGGGGAGTACAAATTTCGTGGAGGGAGTAATTTTGTCGTGCCTTGGGGAGTTCTTTTCTCGTACGAAAAGTGTACTCGGAGTAAGAATTTCGTACGAAATATTTACTCAGGAGTAAATTTTTTGTGGAGTAAAAATTTCGTGTTACACCGGATTGAATTGCACATAGTCGCGTCGAGTGTCCTCCAGGCAAACACAAACATAACAGAACCAACAGGGGGCAAAAAAATAGGTCAAGTCATCTTCTTCCAAGGTTTGAAAAGCCGTTAACACAGATTTATCATACGCTCAGTTAGTGCCTTTCGTTGCGCATCTTTTCTCGGAGCGGAAGGGTAAGAGGATTTGTTAGAGATTTAGGCGGCCTAAAGGATGTTGCCTACATTGTTGAAGATTTCTTTTTGGGGGATTGGGGGTAGAGAAGTGAGGAGGGTTTGGAGGGTGGGGAAGGGGGTGGGGTGGGGTGGGGGGCGTGCTTTTCACAACCGTTGCATTATTCATGGCCTCGTAAAGCACATAGTTGTAACTGTTTACACGGCTTCATATGCTAACGGGACATTCGTATCTTTCAACTTTATCTGTGAAGGGATAAAAGAAGATCTTTTTTAGCCTGAAGAGCTATCTCACACTGTCAATATTGACAATAAAAGCACAAAATAAGAATAGGCCAAGCCGGGATTTGCCAGTAACGGTGAGTGACCTCGATTCACTGTGCTGGTTAAAATAAAACAACAAAAACAATGCTTTGAAAACAATGGCTTTCAGAGACGTAAAAGTGAAGACAGCTGATGACAGGACTGCAGTAAAACCGGAATGGTTGTGTCACTAATGCAACCACCTCCCTCCTCTCTCTCTCTCTCTCTCTCTCTCTCTCTCTCTCTCTCTCTCTCTCTCTCTCTCTCTCTCTCTCTCTCTCTCTCTGAAAGAAGAAGCTATTCTGTATTTCCACACACACACACACACACACGCACGCACGCACGCACGCACGCTCGCACGCACGCTCGCACGCACGCACGCATGCACACACACACACACACACACACACACACACAGAGAAAGAGAGAGACAAAGATAAAGATAAGGAGACAAAGAGACAGACAGACAGACAGATAATGACAGACAGACAGACAAACAGACTGAAAAACAGACTGACAAACAGACAGATGAAGAGAAGCAAACACAAAACAGTTGGACAGGAACACAAGCAGAAGTCGGAGAACACGTGAGGAAGGTTTAAAGTGCAGCTGCGGATGGGGACCAAAGGCGAAACACTGAAAAAAAAGGATTCCAACAAAAAAATGGGGGGAGGGCAATGATGAACTACTTACGGGACTTTACTTATCACCAGCGACCCAGAAATAACACAATTATTCCTCGCGCTGTGCCATTAAGCCTCTACTTCCCTCCCCGTTAATCGATTGCAAAGCCCATTAATTCCTCCGTGCACACGTCTCAAGACCAGCGGAATTGTCCCAGACCCAATCTCAATCCCGACTTGAAATCAGGACAAACGCATCCGTTAGAATCAGTTCCAATTAACGTCTCCATTTGTAAGCTGTGCCTGTTAGGTGTTTTATCCCCGACGCTGGTGCAGAGCTTCATAGTTTCATCCGCTAAGGACTTGAAAGGTACGGTCATTCCCGTGAAAACAGTTCTTCTTCTTCCTTCATAGGCCCAAACTCCCACGTTCACTTGTGTTTTTTTGTTGTTGTTGCACGAATGGGTTCGTACGTGTATGACCGTTTTTACCACGCCATTCAGGCAGCCATACGCCGCTTTCGGGGGAAGCATGCTGGGTATTTTCGTGTTTCTATGGACCTGTGAGATCGGACAAATCTCTAACAGGCGCGGCCAGGGTTCGAACCTGCGACCTCCCGCACAGGAAGCCGATGTCTTATCCACTAGGTCACTGCAGCGCCCGTCGAAAACAGTTCGGTTCACCATCTCAGATCTGGCCATGTTTTGACATGGGGTAAGGTCACCGTCTCCACTTGGTCACATACCAAAAATCCACAGCCTGTTCGCTCTTTGTGCACGGTGGTAATTGTTAATAAATTGTGTGACCCTCCACCACGGAATGTGTCGCATGTCACCTTTTCATGATTTTCATATTTTTTACATTTTCTTAAAGAGTTTTTTTATTCTCTATCCAGTGGTGAAAACCGTTTTACAAAAGAGTGAACACTTTTCGAGTTATAAGCATGTGACTATGGTGACCCTCACACTGTTACTAGACACCCCCCGGACTTATATTACGCCCAGCGCAGAACCGCGTGAGGTGACATGTGACTCATTTCGTGGTGGAGGGTCACAATTCGGGTCAATTTCGCAGAAATTAAGCTACTTTATCCGAAATGTCCAACTCACCACAGCAAGCAGCCAGGGTGTTGATGTTTGGAATGTGACCAAGTAGAGACGGTGACCTTATCCCATGTAAAAACCTGGGCAGATCTGAGATGGTGAGCCGAAGGATAGCGACGTTCGCGAAGGATGGCATCTTTAATAGCTCAGTGATTAACCACACCAGCAAGGGATTCTACATCAGGTGGGCACACCAAAAGCCCAAAAGTGGAACCCATCTTTTTAAGACCCGCAATTTAAGACTTCCTCCTCTTTAAGACCATGCTTTTTATTTTTTTATTTTTTATTATAGATTTTCTGTTTATAACCTCTGTAAATTTACCTCCAATTTAAGACTCCGTCCTTTTTAAGACCTGATTTTCTCAGATTTTGGAGGTCTTAAAATGGGGGTTCCACTGTAGAAGAAGGTGTTTGGAGGATGCAGAGAGAATGGAGGAGAGGGGGAGGGTGAGCAGGTAAAGTTGGGAGGGGCACTTTGTGGTTCTATCACTTTGACCCTGACAAGATAGGGGCATTTTACGATCCTTCGGCAGAAGCCCGTGTATTAGGGTGCTTTCACGCCCCCTCTCTGATCTCCTGTCTGCCTAAATCTCCCCGCTTTGTTCTCAGAGGGAGAGCTTTACTGGGTTGGGACACTTGAAAAGTGCTCACACGTTATAAAACATGACGGCGATCGTTGGCACACATTTTTGTGACCCTGATTGTGATGGTTGAATACTGACAGTGAAGAAGAAGTGTGTGTGTGTGTGTGTGTGTGTGTGTGTGTGTGTGTGTGTGTGTGTGTGTGTGTCCTGTGAACCCACACTCTGCTCTTCAGCTTGGTGTAAGACTGCCTGTTGTTCCAATAGCGCAATACAAGACCTTTCTAGCGTTCTTTTGAGTCATTTCCACGGGCGGGGATGTAGCTCAGTCGGTAGCGCGCTGGATATCCTGTTGGCCGCTGTCAGCGTGAGTTCGTCCCCACGTTCGGCGAGAGATTTATTTCTCAGAGTCAACTTTGTGTGCAGACTCTCCTCGGTGTCCGAACACCCCCGTGTGTACACGCAAGCACAAGACCAAGTGCGCACGAAAAAGATCCTGTAATCCATGTCAGAGTTCGGTGGGTTATAGAAACACGAAAATACCCAGCATGCTTCCTCCGAAAACGGCGTATGGCTGCCTAAATGGCGGGGTAAAAAACGGTCATACAAATTTCTATAAATCGCTTCGTGCCTCCAATGGTGTCTCCCAATCAGGACCAAACAGGACCAAACAGGAAAGCACATAGCACTCTAACACCCCCGTGTGTACACGCAAGCACAAGACCAAGTGCGCACGAAAAAGATCCTGTAATCCATGTCAGAGTTCGGTGGGTTATAGAAACACGAAAATACCCAGCATGCTTCCTCCGAAAACGGCGTATGGCTGCCTAAATGGCGGGGTAAAAAACGGTCATACAAATTTCTATAAATCGCTTCGTGCCTCCAATGGTGTCTCCCAATCAGGACCAAACAGGACCAAACAGGAAAGCACATAGCACTCTAGCATCTCCGGGCAAGGAGAAATGGGGAAAAGAGACTACGGAATAGTCTTGTGATGATAAAAAAGGTGTGTTTCTGAAACACTATACCCTATAACCGCAGGGGATTATGATAGACAAACACTGTCGGAAGCCAGGATTTATGACAAACCGCTATCGAGTCCTACATACAACGCCCAAAGGAAGTTCTATCCACCAGTAAACACATGATAAGGACTGTAGGCTTACGTGCAATGCAACTGACAAATAATACAAAAAAAGCATTTGTGTGCTAGTTTCGTTAAAGGTATCAAGCAGCTATGAAACATAAATCAAGGCGTGCATTTCTGGGGTAGCTTACCGAGAGAAAACATACTAAGCTATCACCGTTGTAAATACATGAGTATCATAAAACACACGAACACTAACAATTACAGTGACGCCTCGGTCAAAGTTCGCTGTTTCATCATGTACACATGATTCATCTCGTCATAACATTTCGAATCTACTGTCGTGTATGTAGCGATGTGTTTTGTCGCAAACACTGTCTTCTGATTTAATCCTGCGACTGTCAAAGTAAGCGCTTCAAAGTAGAGACGATAATTATCTGTTATGGATCCCTCTCAACCCAAGACAATAATCAACAGAAAGCTGAAGCCGAAGAATGAAAACATCAGTGCCGTAAACTTTATATCCAAGCACACACGAATCCCCTCAAACCATTTTATCCGCTTTTTTTTCTTCCGAGAAAAAAGTTCAGCCTATAACTACACCATGAACGCGAAAGAGACAGACTGACAGACAAACCGACTGGCAGGCAGACAGACGGATGGACAGTTTGACTGACAGAAAAAACAGTCATGGACATACTTATGTACGGACGGAATGATCGACCGACAGAGACAATAAACCAACACAATCACGAACGCCGGCGGACGGGCGGACAGACAAACAGACAGGCGTATCAGTAGTTGGAGAGACAAAATCGTAGATAAGAAGATTTACGAACAGACAGCGAACTGGACACACAGGTCAGTCGATAGACAGACACACAGACAGACAGACAGACAGACAAACAGACGAACATACAGACTGACCGACTAAACGACACCTTGATACATAAACACAGACACTCAACCCTCCTCTCATCAACAGGTTTCGAACACGCACCAGACAGACAACCCTGAGAACCAAACAGAAATCAAACATCAACTCACCCGCTGATGTGAACCGGGTAAAATCCAGGGGGCGGGGTGGGGGGTCTGTTGTAACAGTAAAAATCCTCTTCCGTCTGTGTGGCGATCGACACCATGGCTCCCGCGTTCGACGACGAGGACGAGGTCGACGACGACGACGACGAGCAATTGTTGTTGTTGGCAGCCCTGGAGGACTTGGAGGAAGAGTTGGAGGGGTGGGGCTTGCCGTGGCTGTGGTGGTGGTGGTGGTGGGGGTGGGTGGAGGAGGAGGAGGAGGATTTGCTTCCCTTGCCCACCCGCCTGAGAACCTCGACCACGATGG
>NC_090248.1:53432862-53532862 GCF_037325665.1 Littorina saxatilis | reverse complement strand
GCACACAAGCATGGACGCACGTGCAAACTCACAGGCAGAAACAGAGAGTAGGACACGCACATGATGTGCAGATACACCAGACATCTCTCTTGAAAGGATTACATGACAACAGCCCCCAAAAGAGGCTTATGACAACCAAGGCTTACAACGCATTCTGAGTGATTCATATCATGATGTAATATTTCTAAATCCCCCCCCAACCCGCCACACCCTCCAACCTCCCCTTCACCACCATCACCCCCACTCCCATCTCTGTGTCTCTCTCTGCCCAACTCTTTCAACCACTCCACGCCAGATCAATAGAAAGGTGACACGACCAGCAGACAACAGCAGGCAGGTAATAACCAGAACCACAGGTAACTCCCGCTCTCAGGTGTTCGAAAGGTGAGACCCCGACTACCGTGGACGTAGCACACGGAAGAGGAGGATTGAGGAATTAGATTAATCACAGTGGGGTTGAGCGTGACTGTGCATGCGGCTTTAAAAACTTAATGATTTTTTTTTACACCTGAGAATGATGATTAACAGCCAGGTGGCGTGTGTCCAGGTAAACACAGTACCCGTTCGTTTTGTGCTTGGAGACGAGAATGAACATGTTTTCTGAAGTTTGGAATCGACTTTGAGCAGTTGTTCTCTCGGGGATTTTTAATGAAAACCTCGTTCTTTATTATTAAGTTCGTGGCCTGCCTCCGTTCTTTTTGGGGTAGCAAAGACCACTGAAGCTTAAAAATGAAATCATTATGTTTGACAGGGAGACGTTGTCGCGTGACAATTTCAGTGGACTATATTGTAGAACCGAAACGTTATACATTCGTTCCAGAACTGTTTTATTCAGATGCCCTTCTGGGATCGCTTTTAATTGTTTTGATACTGTTTCTGATGCAAGGTATTTTATGCATGATAATTGATTAAACTCACAGTGTCATAAGTGTATCTTGGGCATCTGGCCTGCAGAGCATTATGCCTTATGCCAACAACAACAAGAAGGTCACACACGCCATAGTTTGTCTTCCCTTAGAGACTGCTATCATACTGCTATCATACTGCTATCATACTGCTATCATACTCCAAAGGCCGAATTTTCAGAGTGACCTGAAACAGTTGCAAGAGCAACCCCCTGTAAGGTTCCACGTACACGCAAAAACTAATTGAAAGCACAATCACTCAACCGCAGAAAGCAAATCCCCAAGCGTCCCAAAAGACCTCACAACCATCGCATCATGCAGTTGCAAGCCTCATAATATCCTGGCTACTTGTGCCAACACAAATCCTGGCATTGTTTGGGGAAACAGCTCCCCCATTATTTCTCCCCCGTGCGCTGGTTCTCACGCAGGTATCGACGATCTTATCAACCCCTTTCTGGCCTGAGTGCGAAGCTTCGATAAAACGCCGACCCAACATTAGAAAATGGCACCAAGAAAAAACGTACTGGAGCGCTAAAGCCTGATATTATTTGGGCGAAGTCTACTTCACAAAGCTCGCTGCAAGAAGCTTTGTGGCTGAATTTCGATACAACAAGAAATTCCTCCGAGGTAGGAAAAACACCCCCGTCCTTACCAATCTCACAAGGGAAATAACCTTCTGAGTTGGTGGCAGTGAGAATGTTATTTCCCTTTGACCATTAATATGTCCCTCTATAAGTCCTTGTAGAATCTTAATCCACCAATAACTCCCTAACCGTGTGTTTGACTGGTCCCAATTTTTGTAAGGACCGTCTCAGGAATGTATAGAACCTGTTCACCAAGTTTGGTGACGATCGGTCCGTTCATTCTTGAGATCTATATGCGAACACAAACAAACAAACAAACAAACACATCGAGCGAAACCTATACACACCCCTATACCGGGGGTGTAAAGACTTGGCGCAGTCGACAACGCACTAGAGAACTCATAACCTAGCAAAAACGCAATCGAGCACTAAAAAAACGCAATCGAGCACTAAAAAAACGCAATCGAGCACTAAAAAAACGCAATCGAGCACTAAAAAAACGCACTAACCAATCATCGAAACGGGGTTTCCAACCCATGAAACAAAAACTGTTCAAACACCAACACTATAACAGGCATTTCTAACCCAGGAAAAACGCAGTCGAGCACTAAAACAATATCTAACAGGGGTCTCTAACCCTTCTTCCTGCTTATCGAGTACTCACGGTTGTGTAAATTGGACGTCACCAAACACAGAGCTTTGATGCCAGCTCGGGTTATAATAATTACACGCCGCCGCCGTTTGTAAAACAAGCAGATTTTCGCGCACCGTTGACATCGAAGCTGTGAAAACAATAAATACTATCAGGGAGCTGCCGAGCCGATGGGCAAACACTTTTAACATTTAAAACGCAAGGCGTGAGTCATCTGGACTGTTAGAGTTTGTGATTAAAAAGACGCGGGTTGTATTGTCAAGGCAAAGTTACCGTCTGCATTACGATGTTTTATCAAAATTATACAAGGTAATTCTTTATCAATGAACCGTGACAAATTCATTTTGCCGAGTGTTAATATTTCACACGATATTTGATAAAAGGACAAACACACTTGGTAAACATAAACTGATGAGGCAGAAAGCAGAGGAGAAAGTTACAGTCGATGTCATCGTATAGCCTATATGAATTATACTGCTCCATTATTGCCTTAGCTGGGTTGTTGTTAGCAGCCCATGCAGGTAATTCAAGGGCGGGTGTGATAGTGAGTGTGTGTGTGTGTGTGTGTGTGTGTGTGTGTGTGTGTGTGTGTGTGCGTGCGTGCGTGCGTGCGTGTGTGTGTGTTCGTGCTGAAGATCCAACCTCGGTGAATCTCTCTCTCTCTCTCTCTCTCTCTCTCTCTTTATCTCTCTCTCTCTTTCTCTCTTTATCTCTCTCTCTCTCTCTTTATATATCTCTCTCTTTCTGTCTTTATCTCTCTCTCTCTTTATCTCTCTCTCTTTATCTCTCTCTCTCTCTCAGCTATTCCCCAACACAACCCCAACAAAGCACAAAAACTGAGTCAAAAGTCTATTTTAGCCAATGAAGATGGCTATCAAAAGCGCGACTCCATTCTGTCTAAATGCCACCCCCGCCCCTATTGTCTTTGAGCCTGTAAAACAGGTATCGCCTTTCTGTTTCTGGTGCCCTGTTCCCGAGTCTCTCTCTCTCTCTCTCTCTCTCTCTCTCTCTCTCTCTCTCTCTCTCTCTCTCTCTCTCTCTCTCTCTCTCTCTCTCTCTCTCTATTATTATTAACGGTACCACCACGCACAACCTTTTATCCTTCCATCATCGCAACCTTTGTCTGGCACCAGTCCTCGTATCGCCACCAGCCAAAACAAACCACAGCCACGCTTTTTGTCGTAACCACCACCCACACTGATAGTTTCAGCATCAGGAGACTTTATCTTATAGAGGCTTTTTTCGGAGCTTCTGCTGCTGTAATATCTTTTAGTAATGTTGGTTTTTGTTGTGGGAGGTGAAGGAGGGATGGTGTGGTGAAGGTGTGTGTGTGTATGTGTGTGTGTGAGAGAGAGAGATAGAGAGAGAGTACGTGCGTGCGTGCGTGTGAGAGAGAGAGAGAGAGAGAGAGAGAGAGAGAGAGAGAGAGAGAGAGAGAGAGAGAGAGAGAGAAAGAGAGAGAGAGAGACATGCAGAGACAGAGACTGAGACAGACAGAGAGAGATTAACACTAACAGCAACGGCCACAGCGGTTGTGTTCCGGGGTATCAGCGACACATTTCGTGGTGTTGCGAGCGACCCAGCACGTGCAATCCGCCTTTGATTAGCGCCGACCTATCGATAACTACCTCGTCTCTCTTCCGATAAGTCTCCGGGAATTAGTCTTCGCTCTTTTCCCTGCATACAGGTTGTTCAGTTAGTTTCGCCGTCACAAGGTACAAGGGGCGAGATTAGTTTCAGACAGAGAAAACTGAAGAGTCAATATTTTTAACTCTGAAGGTACGTTTGTGACGTGAAGTTCAAATCGATGGAGGTGTTTTTTACAGAAGAGTTTAAACCTTGCATAGTCTTTCCAAGATGTTCACTATTTTAAGCCGCTAATGGCTTCAAACGGGTGTCACTTTGGAGAGGCGACGCTCATTCGGTTGAACCGAAAGACATCACAATAACACATACATCCCACGGACCTCTTGGAGGAAAAGAGGATGCTGCGCAGGCTGGGGGTCTGCGGGTCCTCCAAGGGGTAAGATCTGGAGGCGGGGAGACAGAAGACACTCATCAACGTTCACCAATCTCGCACACCATCTCTGGGTCCCTTTGATAATCCGGCCCCGCTGCTCGCTCCTCCCCAGCCCAACAACATTTACACAAACACGCTCTGACTGCGGGGGAGATAGATCATTTTGCGTTGGGATCTTTTTGTGTGCTGTGCCGGATGGTGTATATTCATGCTCTCTCTTTTTGTCTGGTGATTTTGAGTTCCCTCTGCCTCTCTCTGCCTGTCTGTCTCTCATCTCTCTTTCTTTTTGTCTGTCTGTCTGTCTGTCTGTCTGTCAGACTGTCTGTCTGTCTGTCTGTCTGTCTGTCTGTCAGACTGTCTGTCTGTCTCTCATCTCTCTCTCATACAGAGACGCACAAGTCCCAAACTAGATTTATACATGGCAAAGTTCTTCTGGCTCTGAGAAGGGGCACCCCTCGAAAAAAAAGTATTAAAGCAATTTCCTTGGGCAGGGTAGCAACGAAGAAGAAGAAAAAGCATCAGATGAGAGCATTTAAAGAGATACACCATTAAGATAAACAGTATCTTGCAATGCATTACAGCAAGTCAAGGGATACAACATTAGATACAACAAAAAAAAATCATGCATTATTTCCAGTCACACACCCTAACACATCCATTACACATAACCATCTTCATCTGTCATGGACCCTCAAATCCTCATACACATCCTTTGGTTTCCTCCCCCCCCCCCCCTCCCTCCCAACATCTTCTAATGCTTTGCTCCCTTGATCTGTCACTCCTATGTCTTCCAGATGGTTACACACAGTTCACGTCAGTGCTGGCTACGTCATCAGGTCACCGTGACCTCATTTGGCGGGGCAACATGCAGCGATTACAACAGCTGTGGCGATGACTTGCTGACGTTTTGCTAATTCTTTATGCATAATGGTGTCCGGGATCATGTGGGACAATCTTTTCCCATTATTTTCCAAATATTTTTTCTTGACAAATCGTTCTTTTCTTGACTCCACGTTGGGGATGCATAACTTTAAGGATGATATCGCGAAGCCAACGGAAGGCTAATCCCTCGAGTGCTTGTTTTGTTTTTGTCCAGCTGGAAACAGCTTAGCATATTACATGACACAGGATGCGGGTTTTTTTGTATTTATTTTTTTTTAGTTTAGTTTCATCAAGATTCTAAGACACTCGACTGCCCCCATGCTCATTCGTTCACTGCAACCAGAAAACTCACACCAGAAAAATCGACAGTAACCTCTTTCACTTGAAATTCAACCATCGACAGAACGCAAGTGTACTTTTGAATAAAAGTGTCAATACCTTAGTAGATTAGGTGGTCAGTTAACTGGCAGCCCATCGTGACAGGAGCGCTGTATTGACCAATCTGTATAACTTCATCATTAAACCATTGCCTCCCTTAATTATCATCCCAAAGACCTAAACAGCGAGAAAGCCAATAATATGACGAAACCAAGCCTGTCATGTTATTACCAAAAGGACAAAGAGTAAAGGATCGTATGGACCACGATCACTTCGAACAGCGTATACAATTCTGCTATCCCCAAAAGAAGATGACCAATATATATACCAATAGCTCAACCCGATTATGAATCCTTGGGAGAAAATAATTGGTTTTAAAGATGTCATCCCACCTAAAAGTCGAAAGACCAATATACCAACTGCTCAACTGATATGACTATTCATGCTCTCGCGAAAGTATTGCGTTGTTCGTGATGACTTCATACCGCTTTTTGAGTTGCTTCTGCTTTAACTTGCTACAGAAAAGATATCGACAAAACTGACTGGCCAGCCTGAAAATGTATCCATCGAGGTATTATATTGACCGTGAAGGTTACATAAAGCTTCTGACTCCAACGGCCAAAGAAGAGATGACCAATGTCCGAACTACTAACCATGAAGATTCATCGATGCGTGTGCACTGCATTGATCGCGAACGCTTCAGCACCCTGCCATTACCGTTGTGAATGACCGCCACGCTACGGCCGGAACCAGAAGCGGTCAATGTAACTGCTCGTTGACCGTTCATCAATAAGCTCACTGCATTAATCATGCTGGGTACACTACTGCCGCTCTCACAAATACAGCAAAACCTCCCTTTAAGGACAAGCGATTAAGCCCCCTTAAAGTCCTACATTTTCTTATTTCTTGTATTGACCCCCGATTAAGCTCCTTCCATCTTGGGGGCGGGGACGTAGCTCAGTCGGTAGCGCGCTGGCTTTGTAGCCAGTTGGTCACTATCAGCGTGGGTTCGATCCCCACGTTCGGCGAGAGATTTATTTATTATTTATTGCGCACGAAAAAGATCCCACGTTCACAGCGAAAGTCTCAGGGCTTGGAAAACACGAAGACACGCATGCATCATCTCTCGTCTCCGATTATCATGATCGTATTTCGATACTTTGACGAGACAAACCCAATGCTGGTGTCGAAGAAGACAGCCACAGCGGGCTTGTTCGAATCAAAGTATCACACCATATCTTCAACGTATTACCAATACCTGTCCCAATATAGACCAGTTGGTCTAAGAGGACGTTAAACCCTAATAGTCAGTCAGTCAGCCTTCCATCTTCCACGTAAGACGCTACATTTTCCTATTACTGTACTGGGTTTTTCGAATTTAGCACCCCCAGTAAATAGTGTTTGTAGGTCTGTGAGTACGTACAGAATTATGATTAGTTTAGATTTCGTGTTCATTAGATTGTGATGAACTTCCATTGAGACCTTCTCTCTTTTCACACATGGTTTCCAAATATTGTATTAGATCTTAAAATCAAGGGTAGTTGTTTGTTTGTTTGCTTAACGCCCAGCCGACCACGAGTGCTACTGCAACAACAACCATGGACGCTGCACAAAGTGACTACTATTCTCGCTGCCCACTAGATGGACAGAGACAGAGGAGGCTGCCATGGAGTCATCGGCCAAAGCAACACACGCCGAGGGTGGGCAATCAGATGACCACAAAGTAACCACTCGACCAGAAAAACTAGTGATTGTCGGAGCGACAGAGGACTGAGTCACACGCGCTAGGAAGGCGGTGACAGTAGCAATGGGAAAGATAGATTTCCCCCTCCCTAGCTGCAGGGCCAAGTGCATGAGCTGCTGTAGACTGAATGATTCCAGTAACTAACTCCACTGTGTTTCTGATTGACTTAGTGTATTGAGCACGCATGGCCATGGGCAAAGACATATACTCTGAGTGGTTATAAATGTTGATGCAAAACCAAAGAAAAAACCCGGACATGCAGAACAAAAGCAATAGACAAAATGAAAGACCAAAACATTACGAAAAATAATCAATCTCAATTAATAACAAAGGAAGAACGAGAGAAACACACAAAAAGAGCAGATAACTACCAGGAGGAACACAAAAAAAGGAAGAGAAAAGAATAAAATAAAAAACACACAAGAAAACAGCTTCCGCGACAAGGACAAAACAAAAACAACTAAAGACATCAACTCGAACCAAAATCTAACATCTCTCCAAAAAATGACTCCATGTTGCAAGACAACAATGCCTCATCACACACACACACGCTCAGCACAGAACAAAAAGTCCTCACACAGCCGATGCATCTGTCACCTCCCAAAAAGCCATGGCTACACAAACACCAGCCAGCACCAGAGACATTCCCAGCGAGTAATGCGGCGCGATGAAGCGTAGAGAAATCAGGGACAGTGCAAAAAGGAATAGCTTGATGAAGATCCATGGCCTCAGGCGCACGAATAAATGGCAATTGAGTGGAACCCTTTTTAAGGCAAACCCCTAAACTAAGACTCCCCCCAGCCCACCCCCCACCCTATTTTAGAGCATCCTTTCTCAGATGTTCTGTTCATAACCTAGGCTCTGTAAATTTACCTCCCTTCATTTTTAAGACTTGTTTTTCTCAGATTGTTGAAGGTCTTAAAAGGGTGGTTCCACTGTAGTTACAGGCGCGGTCGCAGCATTGCATGGAGAGTGTTTAGTGAAGGCAATCGGTTGAAGTAAAGTAAGCACGACAGCTCTGCACGGTGGACAAATCCTCCTTGAAGGCTCAGAGCGTGAACACGACTCAATTAGAGGCGAGAGATGCCAGGTATGTCCTCAACCATCTCTGGTATTTCAATGTCAACGTGGGTTTAGAGGCTCCGAAAACTAGGTCTCGCGTAATAGCGTGTGGTGAAATAGTACTTTATTTATTCCCCATCTCCGATATTTTAATGTCAAAGTTCGCATCAAAACCCCTAGAAACCAGGTATTGCGCAATGAGTATGAGATGAAATAGTATTATGCAGTTCATCCGCCATCTCTGATATTTCAATGTCAACGTACGTTTGGAGGCTCCGGAAACTAGGTCTTGCGTAATTGATATGAGATTAAATAGTATTATGCAGTTCATCCGCCATCTTTGGTATATCAACGTCAACGTACGTTTGGAGGCTCCGGAAACCAGGTCGTGCGTAATAAGATTAGAATGAAATAGTACTCAGTTTATTCCCCATCTATGGTATTTCAATGTCAAAGTTCGCATCAGAACCCCCAGAAACCAGGTCTTGCGTAATGGGGTGAGATGAAATAGTACGTACTCGGTTCATCCGCAATCTCTGGTATTTCAACGTCAACGCACGTTAGCAATTTTCCTTATTTTTGCAAGCGCCTTAAATATGGAGTCTTGATTCTTTAGAAGCCCCGGAAACCAGGCCACTCGTACTCGGTTGAGATGAAATAGTATTCAGTTTATCTGCACCGAGGTGCACCTTCGAAGTACAAAGCAAACGCTTGTGGGGAAACGGTTTAAAATGCAGGCAATGCAATATCTTCCAGACGCAGGAATGCACTAGTAGGTTGGCACCGAAGACGGGAGAGGGCACACAGGGCTTGATCTGCGGTTTACACGGAAGTTGTTTGTTTATAAAAACAACGCCGTAACTTAGGAAACAGAGAAGTCAACTACACATTCCGATTCCGTGCGGCGGACTCCAAAGGCCAAGGCGGACACATACCACTCGGAACCAGTACAAAGCCGAGACCCATTTACGACTGATACCGGTTACGTCAAGAATGCAACTGATGCCGGTAAGCTCTCTAGTCTTCGTTTCCTGCGGGTCTCTTTCATCCCCGCTTCCGAATTGTTTATCTGTTATGCAAAGCATACACGCCATTAGAGGGACATACCGGTTCCACAGTCACATCAAGACACTACACAACTCATTGCAACCTCAAAAGAACCTGAAAGTCACCGCCGCCGAGCTGCAAGCCCGGTGCCCCGGGCGCGTATTTTGAATCACATCAAAGCCCATTATTGAAACCTCGGCGCATTCTTACTCACTTAGGGAACTATGTTAGCGACGCCTTTCATGCTACCGTTACAAAGGTTTCAGGCGAGCGAGAGATGCTTATAAAGATAGTGGAAGAGATAGGCAGATAGTGGGGGAATACTCAAAATACGGCGAAAAAAACATACTAAAACACTAACGCGAAACGCACTTAAACGATTCACACTTTGATCATCGCGAGACGAACACATTTAAAAAGCACTTAAGCTGATGTGAAAACATTTGTAAAACATTAACGGCGATTGAGGGCACCAGCCCAAAACCGAAACAAGATAAAAGTAACGGTAACGACGGAAAAACAGTAGAACATCTCTCATCAGTTATCACAGTCAAAGCAAACGGTCAGGGAATAAACCCATTTCAGTTAAAAGCACTTCGTAACTGTTGTTTTCACTCAGGGTTAAATGAGCCAATGCCATTGTGGGCAATGACAATGATTTTCCACGAACAAACAACTGCTACATTTCCCAACGAAGCTGTTCTCTGTCCCATTTTGGTCAATGTGTCATGCTTTATGAATCCAGACAATCAATTCCTGTCAATTCGAGTCTGTCGTATATATATATATGAGGCCAACTTTCCACGCTTCGTGAAATCACACAATCAATAAATTATTCATTCCGGCATGTCAGACAAAACACGAGGAGTAATAGTTGAAAGTAGTCACTAAAAACGGCAGGTCCCACTGACAAAAAGACATAAACCACGCCATAAAACACGCATAAAGCTGTCCTTAAGGACACGCTTCCGTGAACACAAGCGTGTCCTCAAACAGACCCCATGACAAACGACTGCAATGACCATAAATCAATCTTAATTACGTTCGTGGAAGCGTAAAGGATACATAAAGGAGGAAAGGGCAAAATAAAATTTAATTATTAATCAATTATCATAACCATGGACTATAAAACCAATCGACTGGACAGATTAATGAGCTAGACGTGTTGTTAGAGTGGAGGCTGTATTTTGAAAATAGAAAAAGCTCAGGGAATTTTTCACTTCACATTATTATAATATAAAACGCGCTGTCTTAAAGCAGACAAACAAAAAAACAAACAAACAAACAAACCAAGAAACAAACAAATAAACGAATAAACAAACAGAAAAACAAACAAACAAAGAAGAAGGGACTGTCACAGGACAAAAAATAAGAAATAAGTTACACTTTCACTGTGACTTTGTGGGATTTTGAAGTTCTTAACGGAAGCATAAGGTGTCGCTGTGTATGTTACATCGTTTTGAACACATGTTAGGCGGCATGAATGACTTTTCAGCCTGTAGGGTCTCTACTGAGCGACCAACCATAGGTAAACACCAGCTAACTGTCAAACCATTACGAAGAAGCCCATAACTGTCTGAAATCAACAATACCGTCTTCTTTTCCGCCGCCGCAAAAAAAAAATGGAGAGAGAGAGAGAGAGAGAGAGAGAGAGAGAGAGAGAGAGAGAGAGAGAGAGAGAGAGAGAGAGAGAGAGAGAGAGAGAGAGAGAGAGAGAGAGAGAGAGAGAGAGAGAGAGAGAGAGAGAGAGAGAGAGAGAGAGCCCTCTCATCTCACACAATTCATCCACTTCGTCAGCCAAGAAACCTAACCTCTCTTATTCATCGTAACTGTGTTGTCGCCCACAGAACTCGTCATAACTAAAGCAAATAATCATGTCTGTGCAACAAAAGTAAGTACATCTCTCTATTCATTCACAAGAAAAGCTGTCGGCGTCGCCAGCAAATATTGTCTGGCGCGACAGAGTATAATTATATCTGAGCAAAAATAACTTTTCTTTCATATCCGACTGTTCACAGCACTTCAACTCGAACAGAATTGTTTGAGAATAGTATAGAACATTCTAAACAAGCGGCCATAATGATCCACACAAGAATAGCAATCAGACGGGCACACTTTTTGTGTTTAAAAAAAAAAGTTTTTGGAAGACATACTAATAAAGGTGGCTGACTTGTTTACTGAAATATGTTTTGCTACTGCTGCATTTTGAGGCAACTAACTGTGAGTACAAGACAAACTAAAAAAATAAACAAACAAACAAAACAAAATCAAATAAGCCTGGGATCACCGTTACACTAGCTGTCAACGACACTTTAACACAGTCCTTTGTTTTAAAGAGAAAAAAAACCCAAATTACCAAATTTGCAGCTAACTTTCAAAAGTATAATTCCACATTAGCAGGTCATCTCAATGGAAGCCTTTTTCAACAACCGAGGCAACAGGCGGAAGTCAAAGCACTATTTTAGCAGTAACTTACTCTAATAATACTCACCCAAATCACAAGTAGAAGTTTCACTTTGTGAATGCTGAAGCTTCAGTGAAAGCAGAAATATAAGCCCAAATGAAAAGATTGATATATATGCGGAAGAGTAATCCACAGAAGCAGGTTCAGATCCTAACCATCCTATGCAACAACTAAAGTTTCATTGGCAGCAAGAAGATCCCAGCAGCAAAGCCAAAGCAATATGCAGCAATCAGAATACTCATCAGTAGCAGTACTAGCTAGCACAGTGGTTGATCGAGTGTCCAGTGCGAGCAGCGAGCAGCGAGCGGCATGGCGAGCTGACCCACGCTGTGTGACCACGGGGCGGTCAGTCTGTCGTCGGCAGGACTTCAAAGGCGGCCTGACCTCAGTCGTCATCATTAACAGGCTATGACTGACACGACCTGCTGCCCATTAACGTCAAACGCTGCAGTAGCCTACTCAGCGGCGCTTTAGCCACCAATGTCGCTAGTGTATAACGTGCTGCCCGCAAACAATTGTGGGACCATTTCTAACACTGTCGTCCACGTGTAATATTAGAGAGATTAAGTTGCTTGTGGTAACCGCTGAACGACGCGGACCTACTCCTTCGTTCGCGAAGCCGAGCCATGATGATGAGTGAGTTAACCGTTAATTAAGCCGTTAATGTGTTGCCCATAACCGGCGAGAGTGAGTTCAACTGTTCATTGCGCGCTTTCAATAGTTTATTTCGCAAACTCGATCAACCCAGAGTTCAATTCCATTTTAACAGAATTTGTTGGGATTTATTTGAGCGTAACAGGACAACTCGGGTACAGGGCGAAAATGGATGAGGTAGTTCTTAAAGTGTTGACCTCTTCACCGTGAGACACATGCACTCTCGATAACTCCAAGCTTATACATTCATTTTAGCTTATTAAAACTGTCTTGCGTCAAAGTCGTGAGCTTTAAACCGAGAGAAAACCAAATTTAAAAAACGAAAACTAAATATAGTCTTTGTAGCGCGATTTCGTTGCTACACCAGCACAAGCCCAAGGCGCAAAGACGTCAGTATTTTCTTGTAAACATTCACCAAATGCAAAATGTATACGTGCCAAATGTTCGTGCTTTCGAGGACAGACTGTCAAGGTCACAGGGAGAACAGACGCCGATTTTTGTTATGTCGAAGTAGCAGGTGTTTACTAAACTACAATTACGCCCAGAGACCTTGTCGTACAGTAGCGGGAAGTCAGGAGACTCAGCTGCTGCGGTGGTCACAGTGGTAAGGACTAACCTGATTACGCCAAGCCACAGGGGACAGCGCTCCGAGACAATCATTACCTTTCCTGTCACCTCCGTATTACTGGTCACTCGCTTGGGACACCACCGAGAGGCGAGAATAGCTTGGAGATGGGGGTGGGGGAGGAGAGGCCGCAGAGGGAGCAGGGGGGGGGGGGGTTTGAGAGGAAAGAGAGGTGGATAACCTATAAGTTAACAACAGCCTCCTGAAGTGAGGCCTACTTGCTTCCATTTCATAGTTGTTCAGGCCGGAAATCTGGTGCACCAAAGACAGAATATTTTGAAAAATGTGTCTGCTAGACTCAACACTCATGTACATCTCTTCAAGAGACGTCTGTTCGCTAATTCCATTTCGCTGTTATTCAGGTCAGATATTTGCCATTTTGCCAACACAAAAGGAGGGCAAACTCCCATCAAATACGCACAATGGCAATACCTGTTATCACCTCTTAACCTCAACACCTGGATTGTTCCCAGAACAACAAATACGGCGCCGCCAATATACTTCACACAGGTAAAGAAACACACTTGTGCGGCAGCTACCTGTGAAGTGTACTTAATCCCGACGATTAGCGCACCCGCTGTGAACATTTGCACCTTGCATCAAAGGTAAGAACCACCTGTTTTCCCTCACAGACAGCTTAGAAGCAGGCTGGCAAAGTCTATCATCGTCTCCCATTGAGTAAAGCTTTTGTTTTGTTTTTCTGGCCAATTCTTGGTACAGGGTGAAGATAAAGGGAAACCTTCGTTTGCGTAACTTTCCGCAGGAAGCAGAATCAATAAAAGAGATACCAAGCTGAGAAGATTACAAACACGACGAAAGAAAGTTTAGTCCCACTCTGTCAATATTGCTCTTGACTACAGGACAGCTTTCAGCCTTTCCCGCCTCGTTTAGCTAGAAGGTTTTGTCTGAGGTGAAACACCCTGGTTTGGCTTCTTGTTTGCAGATAAGCTGATCTGCTTCAAAAGGTATACAAACAGGTTTTAGCTTTAAAAGTACGGCACGCGTAGAACCTCAGATCAAAGCGACTTCAAAACATTGCATTTCAGTTAAGAGTACAGGGTCTGGAACACAAATTCACAACACAGTTTTTGTTGTGAGTTACACTGTACAAAAACCCCCATCTCAGGGCAGTCTGTCTGTACTAGACATTTACACCATCAAAGCCTTTTTGAAGAGAACATCACAGCTGTTCCAAAATATGTTCTAAGTTAAATACCAGAACGGGGCATGACTTGCCCTTTGAGAAAAGGTAAACCCTGTACAAATCCAAACAATGTCCAAAATTTCAGCCTGCAAAGTCGCAGCCAAAACAACAAAGTGATGTTAAAGCGAGCGAGATATACCATATGGTATCCATTGCGAGTATCCAAAAGACCCTAAAGAAGCCAACAACAATATGAACAACCATGACTAAAGAGATACCTACACTCTGAACCGCAGCTGGCCGAGTGAGAGACGAAAGGATTCTGTCTTTTTCAGACACCCCTGACTAACAGTTACATATATGTGCTTCATCCCAACTGTAAACCGTTTTCCTCTGAACTCAGACTCTAGACATCAAGCATTCAGCACCTGCCGCTTTATTCTGCTATCTCAAACTGCTGGGTCGTAACGGAAAAGGCTAATAATCGTAGAATTGCGCACAAAGGGTTTGCTTGTCTAAGAATCAGGTTACGGAACACAAACGATACATGTTTGCTGTGCCAGTCAGAGGAGAAACAAGAAAGCCAATAATGTCCATGTTGACAATGTTAGTCAAGCACAAATACTGAGAATAATTTTATATTTTCTACGACAATGACCAGTCAGCAGAAATAACCAGCTGAGTTCGAGTTAAGCTTAAATATAAAAATACAAAAGTGAAAGCAGATAGCTAAAAACATCCAACAGGCAGCTGAAAAAAGCACCTATATAAAGAAATATGCCACTATAGACGACAGGTTTTATTGTAAAAGCAAGGGAAGAAAGAAAACGGTCAAGAATAGCCGTCAGACGGCTTCTGGACAAAGAAACCGCTCCCCAAAAACAGTCCACCAAAGACAGGTACCACTGTAATACCTGTGAGGAGAGAAAGGAGAAAACCAGAAAAGAATACATAGAGGTGGACGGTCTGCGGACAGGTGAAAGCATCCTCCCATCCCTGGAACAACTTGCGCGCTATCTCCGGCATCCCTTTGCCTCACCTGGCCTCAAAGGCAGGGAGGGGGACTCGCAGGTAAACTGCTCCATTAACCTGTCAGCCTGCAAGACCGCTCCATACAACTCTGCCAATGGGGAACCCCATAATGCTCGCTACCAGGCCATTCCCTTCAGCTGGCCAAAGTTCTCTGCTACATTCCTTTTCTTCTCCGAGGCTTGCTACCCATGCAGTTATTGTCCTAAACCGGCCGATCTTCTCTGCAAAAACTTCGACGAGGCGGATGCATCAGGACTAATATAAGCTTTATGCTTGAGTTCAGATCCTCAGTGTAACGATACACAAATTCAATACACTTTTGTTTAAACCATCAAGGCTGTATAATGCCGTCTACCAAGCCATTCTCTTCAGACGGCCAAACTTCTCTCCTGGCAAATGCATCAAAGAGACATAATGCTTTCTTATCAGCCATTCGCATGCACCGCGGCCGTCATAATGCTTTCTATCCCACCATTCTCTTCAACTGGGCCAACATCTCTTGAAACATTCTTCTTTTTTTTCTTGTCAGACGCAAATCCATTTAGGACTGTATATTCTTTCTACGCAATCAATATCATCAGCTAATCAAATTTCTCCGCAAATTCTTCTCTGAAGCGAATGCACCAAGGGCTGTATAGTGTTTGCTATCCAGTCATTTTCACGAGATGGCCACACTTCTCTGGGAAAATTCCTCTTCTTATTCTCTGTAACGAAGAGAGTTGCATTACACTCACTAACCCAGTCGTTTGCTTGCTAAAGTGCTCTGCGCATTCTTATTCTTCTCCGACCCGCGGCGAATGCACCAGTGCTGTAAAATGCTTGTAACCAAGTCATTCTCTTCGGTCCGCCAGACTTCTCCAGATATATTTTTCTTTTCGGAGGCAAAATGCAGCAAGGCCCACACGATGAGCTAAACTCATTTGCACGAGTCCTGTTTTGAGTGTTACTGTGGACGAAGATGGATGTTGCCGAGAGATGAATGAATGTCCAGATACACCCCACTAACGCCATCCGTGTTCTCGTTGGTATAAGCACCCCATCCTCTTTTCATCAGTCCACCCCCGCAACACAGACTAGCCAACACCCCAACGAATGCGCACCCCATGCCTCCTTCCTCCCCATGGTGAGATTCCTACTGTTTCTGTTTTTGTTGGACATTCAGGTCAGACGGAGCAACGGACAGGAGAACCGTCCACGGTGCATGATGGATGATGCTACTTCCGGTTCCAGAAGCCAGTTTTAACAGACAGAGAAGGAGGACACTGCTGAAAGGATATGATACACATCTGAGCAATATACAAAAGACACATGCTATGTTCAGAAAATAATACTGATAGACACATGTTTTAAAGAAGAAACCCTACTGTCTCCTGTACGAATGACGATTGCAGAGCTGCATATAAAGGGCAGAGAATACTAGCGGGTTGTCCAAATATCCAACAAAGAAACGTGAATCACTCAATGGGAGACTAGAAATGCCTTGCGCTATCAACGATTATTCTTTTTAAAAATCAAGAAATGCTCCATAAGCTGTACCCGCGACTAAAAGAATTAACTGACATTACCGATCGAAACTGATTTTCTTAATATTGAATCATTACTTTCTAAACTGTACACGACAAACCTGAAAATCAAAGCTTAATCACACACGAATTCAACAGCAACACCAAGCGTTAAACTCCTTTTAACTGAAACTTGAGTCCAGCAAAGGAGTGAGTAAGACAAATCGATAAGGCAGACCTCAAGAGATGATGACGCATCCGGGAAGCATTCATCAGGTCTGATCTCAAGTTCTTCTACCAGCACTGCCACACCCACAGTGCTAGAACCATCTTACCCACGCGCTACGTGAGCGGGAGGGCCAAAGTTTAAAATCGCAACAAACAAGAGGTTCCAGAGGTAAGTTTAGAAACACGCAGCCGACTGTCCACACCCCAGGCCGAACAGCATGCCCGATGCCAACTTCAAAAGCCCGGCCTCCCAGAGTTACCTCCCGTGCCAGGTGCTCTCTTGCTCCGGAGGGGAGCAAAGGAGTGCGATATCCGATCGCCACAAAGATCGGAAGGCAAACCAAACAAAATTTAGCCCTCCATTGCACGCTTTGAAGCCAGATCCTCGAGGCTGGGTCGAAAGAGTTGGACCAAAGATCTCCTACTGCTACTGTAAAAATGAACCCCGCGGATGTCAATGGTATGTTGAGGGAGAAAAATCTCGTTTTCTTCTCCCCATTAGGGGTGTTAATCCTCTAACTAATGTTTTGGCAGTGCATGGCAACACACGAGCCGCAACTGCACTGAGACTCAACTGGAAAGATAACCGCGAACTTGTTGTGTTCTTTTGCCAGCTGCACTTCTCGGCCGCTCAAACAGTGGAAATGAAATTATGCGAGAGTTGCTGGCTGAAACAAATTGAAACATTACCCAAGCGTGGCAAAAGTTCAAGTCGGAATTTGTGAGTTAAACGGAGGATTACACGAGAAGCGGTACCTTGGCTTCCAAAGGTCAAGACGGCAAAAAGTTCATTCATAAATCTCTCGCTGTTTTGATTACGGCACGCGATTGAGTGTCTCCCTGTCACTGTCTCCAAATACTCTCTCTCTCTTTCTCTCTCTCTCCGTCTCTCTCTCTCTCTCTCGTCCTCTCTCTCTTTACCATTGCCTCTCTCTATTTCGTTCGCTCTCTCTTATCTCAATCTGTGTGTGTGTGTCTGTGTGTCTGTCTGTCAAGTAAACGCACCCTCTCCTTTCTCTCTCATCCATCAAACTAACGTCATCTCTCTGACTCTTTCTGTCTTTGCAAATAAAGTCCCACCTCTCCCTCCCTACGCCTGTCTGTCTGTCTATCTCTCTCTCTCTCACGCTCGCAGTCTCTATCCCTCGTTAAAAAAAACCCCACCCCACCCTGCTCTAACAAATTAGGATTGAGCGAAAAAGCCTTGGTCGATGTACATTCTTAGCGTAATTAATTCTATTCCTGGCTACTTCGCTAGAGAAGATCCTGCGCACCTGGCGTGGTCTTTCAGCCATGACCATTCCACCCAGAACACGGATGCTCAAAGACAGTACATTGAGATATATATGATCAATATAAGGTCAGATTGACAGACAGACAGGGAAGGACACAAGAAAACATCCACTGTCTGTCTGACCCAAATATAACAACCAACCAATCGTCCCCTCAACAAAGGCATCATTACAACCAGAGAAGGCAAACAAGTAGTCTGCATTAGTATATACATGTATATTCCCATAAATAGAACGGAATGTAAAGACGGTGTTATGGTAGTGGTTGGTATAATGGAGAGGGAGGGGGGGGGGGGGGGTTGGGTGTGAAAGAATGGGAGGAAAAGTCAAGGACCGGGGTGGGGGATTAGGAAGCCGGCGGGAACGTGGCAAGGTTATGAAAATCTCATCAACAGTCAATATATTTCCCGCCCCTCGACCCAGGGGTGCTTGATGGCTCCGCCGTTAGCAGTGTCTGCAGTCTTGCTGCTTACACTGAGAGAAAGAGAGAGAGAGAGAGAGAGAGAGAGAGAGAGAGAGAGAGAGAGAGAGAGAGAGAGAGAATTTTTTTCATTCATTCATGGTAATACCTCAGGAACTAACACACTTAAAACATTTTACATTCCAACCAGAAAACCCGTTTTCTGAAAGTTGAAATCAGTTTGGAAGATGAAGCACTGGACGAGTCATGACAGATATCGTGTGTGTGTGTGTGTGTGTGTGTGTGTGTGTGTGTGGGTGTGTGTGTGTGTGTGGGTGTGTGTGTGTGTGAGAGAGAGAGAGAGACAGAGCAAGAGAGAGAAAGAGAACAAGTGAGAAAGATAGCCCACTACTATATTACCACATCAAAGACACACCACCAATTAAAACTAAAAAATCTCTCACCCTTTTCCAGCACAAAGTAAAACTCCAATAATCATCACCAACGTCAACACCAAGAAATCGCTTTACACACGTGCGCAGCACACCAGAACTCCGTCCACAACACAACTCAGGCGTAACACTCCAGAAAAAAATCCCACGCCGACGTCCACCACTACTACGACGACATCATTCCCGCCACCAGCAACACCAGCAACCGCAACAACGGCCAGTATGGAACTTCTTTCATTCTCTCACTCAGCGAGGCTGCAACTTCTCATTCTCTCTCAATCACACCACGGCTGACACTACACTAGAGTTGCCCAGCGAAACCTACGATAGGAAGCGAGAGCAAGAGAGGAGATCATTGCGGGGCGCAGTTACAAAATCAATGTCTGATGCGTCTCCAGTCGCTCTCACACTCTTTCTCCCTTTAATCCCTCCGTCTCTTCTGGCACTGCTAGAGCTGCGGTCGTCGATGTTGTTGACTACGGAGCTAGCAGGGTCGTGTGTGTGTGTGACTGTTGTCGCTGGTGATGATGGGGGAGGTGGAGGGAGGTGGGAGGGGAAGAGAGAGCGGTTTCACAGTCCATGAAGTGAGGAAGCCATCCGTCTTGTGGTGGTGGTGACACAGCACTCTTAGCGTGGCCCGGACTGAAACGTTTCCCTGCTACTACTGCAGTCCTTTGACTCACTCGAGTTCATCTTTTATTTAGTTTGGTTTCCATCAGAGTCGTGAAAGTGAACTTTTCTGGCCTTTTCCTCTAACCTTTTTTTTTTTAAACTTTGTTTGCAAACTTCTTAATCACTCGTCTAGCGCCTGCTCACTTTCCCAACTCGGAAAGAGCACTTGTACTGACGCTACGTTAGGCGTTGTGTTCTCGCGCCACTGAGAAGCAAAGTGCGAGGAAAAAAGAATTAGACAAATGTTACCACGCTGTTAGCTCTATCCAAACCATGTTGGTTCACAAAGTCAACTTCCGAATTTCGTAATCCCTCGCCACATAGTTCACTTTGTCACAAAGAGTGTACATAATACTGCTTTAGGCACTGTGTTCTTGCGCTCGAAAAAAAAACCATAAGCGGAAAAAGATCAGACAATGTTCACTATCTGCGAGTCAGCTAACAAGCAACCACTTTTACAGTTTAGTGCTACACTGCTGGGTTGGTCGGCCGCGATTCTACGCCCCGCTCGACCTTATCTTCCCACTGTCACCAAAGCGATGTACAGTAGTTATAGGGTTTACGGGAGTAGTTAGAGGATTAGACCTGACTGCACAGCGGGTAGGTCACCTGGCAATCTGCGTTTCACGTGCGCCTGTGTTCTACGACTACCGCTCTTCAGTACGCAGTGTGACTTGTCAGATGCTGCAATCAGTGCTGTTGTAATGTTGCTGCTGCCATGTCGTCCCTGTACGCACAATCATACATCACTGCTGGTTCGATGCAGAGGAGTCTGTGTGTAATTCTAACTGCCAATCAATGTATTTTCCACCGAACTGCCAAAAGTCGCCGCTTGCTCCAAACCACAACACATCGTGGCATCTTTGCGTCACTGTTACTCATTGGCTGCTCAGCTCCACCAAAGGACCTGTCATCATGGTCACGGCTCCACCAAAGGACCTGTCATCATGGTCACAGCTCCACCAAAGGACCTGTCATCATGGTCACAGCCCCAACGACAAAGGACCTGTCATCATGGTCACAGCCCCAACGGCAAAGGTTTAACAGTTGCACACATGATCACACATAATTGGACTGATGACCACAATTAAGTATACGAAGACTTAACAGTTTTATAAACAATGACAAATACGCCTACAGTGACGGCCAAAGCCTACACTGTCGTTGACCCATATCCATGTTTATGTGACGAATTCGTATCCTCAACGGCCTTGCACCAATGACTACAAACAATTGGGCTATCACAAGAACGCTGACCGGGCCTCAACAAGAAGGGTTCCCCAGGCCTTGACAGTTGCACACATGAGTAGAGATACAAAAGTACATCAGTATTGAGAAGCGGGACAACTAATCACAAAGACGTCTGGACTGATGACCCTGACCCAAATATTCAACCGATGTCCAAGTTCATGTGACAACGTTGTTCCCGCATCACAGAAACCAGTCCTCGTGGTTCCGGCTCGTGCCAGGAAATGCGGAAGTGGCGCTGTGTCTCTCCGAAGACGGGCGGGTGGGGGAAAGGGGGGGGGGGGGGTAGGCAGTAAAGCAGTCAGCAGACGACAGCAAGGATCCTCCCTCGGTCCCTCCCTGCCTCCCCTCGCTGTCCCGTAACTGCCTCATCACCGCCCAAATCAGCACACTAGCTTACACGCACATTTGACTGAATCCAATTTGCCCAATTGATTTTTCGCCCATATTGTAACAGCGTTTCCTTCGCCAGTGATCAGCGAGCGGGGTATAAGGGAGTGGAACTCCTTTTCACTCTCTAGCTTGCTTCTACTTCTTCTTCTCCTTCTTTGCCTCTTCTTCTTGAGTTCCTCTCAGTCCTCCTCCTCTTCGTATTGATTAGCTGTCCCCCTTACACCCCCCCCCACCCATCCCCTTTATTCCTTCCGCTCTCTCCGGCGCAGCTCTCTTGTCGCTAGTGTAACCCCCTTCCCCTTCATGATGTATTTTTGGGGTCCTCTTTCCTACTCTGCTTCTGTCTCTATCTGTCTGTGTTTGTCCGTTTTTGGGATGTCGTTTCTCGCTCTAAGTCTGTTTCGTTCTCTCTGAACATCTTATCTCTCTTCCTCTGTCCTTCTCACTCTTTGCTAACCACATGTTCTGCTTCTGTCTGTGTGACTTTCTGCCTTTCTCTACCATTCTCTCTGTTATTATGTGCACACTTAGAGATACAAAACTCTCGGTCGTTATTTCTATCTCCCTTCCTCCCACCTCTCTCCCACCCCTCTCCCACCCCCCCCCTCTCTCTCTCTCTCTCCCACCTCTCTCTCTCTCCCACCTCTCTCTCTCTCCCACCTCTCTCTCCCACCTCTCTCTCTCTCTCCCATCTCTCTCTCTCTCCCTCTCCCACCTCTCTCTCTCCCACCTCTCTCTCTCTCCCACCTCTCTCTCTCTCTCCCACCTCTCTCTCTCCTCCCTCTCTCTCTCTCTCATTCTCTCTCTCTCTCTCTCTCTCTCTCTCTCTCTCTCTCTTTTTATTTGTTATGTTCGTCTGTCTTTATGTGTTGTATAAAGGACAGGTTGGAAGAATAGGCCTTGCCTAAAACCTTTATCCTTTTGCAATAAAATTCTCTCTCTCTCTCTCTCTCTCTCTCTCTCTCTCTCTCTCTCTCTCTCTGTGCCAAACTCTCTGTTCAGATTTTGCCTGGGCCTCACTCCCTCCAAGTCGTCCCATTCTCCCTCCCTCTTGCTCCTCGTTTCATGGCCTTTTGACACACACTGCTTCATCAAGTTTGGCGTGGCATGGGTTACTGCAACCACTGTCGTTCCAGACCTCATACACCCCCCCCTTTCCCCCGTCCCTTCCCTCTCCCTCCCTGTCCCTCCTTTTCTGCCAGCCTTTTGCTTTATGCTGCTTGCATGGGGAATGAGGCGAGGAGAAGCTGATCACCCTGGTGAGCAAGGCCAGGAGCCGACCCTCCTAACCCCAAACGCATATTTCGCTAATTCGTGAAAATCCTCCTCCCCTCGCCCCTCCACAAAACACGCGTAACGGGTGGATGAACATGATTGGCTTCAAGCTGAGATGTTATAAAGATGCGCAGAAAAGTTTTGCTTCTTCCGACGCCAAACCGTTTTTACTTTCAAGTCAAGAGAAAATTCTCCACAATAAAATTAGACACGAAAATTGAAAATGGGTTAGAAAAGAACGATTTTTTTTTCTTCAAAACTAATAACAAATAAAAAGAGATCTGCTCAGTTTTTCTAGGCTTTGAATAGGCGAAACGAAAGCGATTCACACATGACTGGCGTTGCCTATAGCTTCAAAATCAATACAATTATTAAAATATGACCATTTACTGTACATACAAAACAAAGTAAATTTAAAATACAAAGAATACTCTAAACGGAGGAATTCTCCAGGCAGATTCTCATGTCTGAAAAAAGTGACAGGCGAGCGTGCGAGGAAAGTTTGTTGCGGTATCTAGTGTCCCTTGAGTCATCCGCTAAATCTGAAGGCCGTCTGACGCCATCATCTGTGTGTATACCCAGATACCCCTCAGTGTCATTCGCCTCAACACGCCAGCGGTAAGAAGTATCAGCTTGCACTCGATTTAATCTGGGAGTAGAACGACCCTTGAAATAGGATCGAAGATATCGAATACCTTTTCTGCTCGCCCGTCGCCTTAATACATGTGTGAAGGTGAACGTGGACAAGAGAAAGGTGGAGGAGCAGGATGGTGTTGATAGTATAGTGTGGAAGAAAGAGGAACTGTCTGTGCGCTCAGAAATATTTTCTGCAAACACACACAAACACGCACGCACGCACTCACGCACACACACACACACACACACACACACACACACAAACACACACACACACACACACACACAGCACAGCCCAACAAACACCTCTCAGTCCACCATCCACCCAACAAAATGTAGACGGCGAGAAAGAAAAACATCTTGATCAAACATCGCCGCCCCGAAACTAAAAGGAGAAAAACATGCTGCCACTTCAACTTTCCAGTCCTTGGTTACTGTATAGATCGCAGACGTGTGAAATGGCATCATTACCAGCCATTCAGACCTGGCCAGAAACAAACAGATGACACAGTGCACTATCGACCCCCCAAGAAAGCAACAAAACGCCTCCAGTCTAATAAAGCGAAAGGGGTATCGAGCCTGCTTGCATGCATGGTCTTGGTGGAACATTGTGTCACAAGTTAAACACAAGGGTCTGGGTTTTTTGGCCCGTACTCGATCGTCCTTCGGGAAAAGTGTTAGCAGTAAGGAGAGTAAGGAGAGGGAGGGAGGGAGGGAGAGGAGGGAGAGAGTGGAATTGAGGGGAATGACGAAGGAGAGAGAAAAGAGAGAAAAAGAGAGAAAAAGAGGAAAAAGAGGAAAAATAAAGAGAGAAGGGGAGAGAGAGAGAGAGAGAGAGAGAGAGAGAGAGAGAAGGGAAAGAGAGAGAGAGAAGGGAAAGAGAGAGACAGACAACAAGAGAGAGAGAGAGAAAGAGAGAGACAGACAAGAGGAACAGAGAGAGAGAGAGAGAGAGAGAGAGAGAGAGAGAGAGAGAGAGAGAGAGAGAGAGAGAGAGAGAGAGAGGTGACGTGCGTTGGTTTAATGATGCGTAAACTTTGCTACAATTCAAAGAGGGGTTGAACACAGACCATCTAAACATACTCGTTCACCTATTCCCCTAACACACAACACCTTTTCTTCTGGAACATTTGTTCCATTGTCCGTATCTCAGACGCTTCTGGTGCCATTCTAGCAACCACAAAACGTGTCAAGGAGTAAGGGGGGGTTGTCGCAGAATATCTTTGTCAAGTTGTCTGGAGCATTCACAAGAGCGTGCCACAAACGTTTACACCGGTAAAGGGCCGAACAAGTTAGCAGTCACGCATTCCAAACTCCAGAAAAGTCCAGAAGTGACAGAAGCCCAGACCCGGCAGAAAATCTCCTTAGAAAGTCAAGGGTTTAGGGGGTAAGTCTTGAGCGAACAGGTGAATGTTTTACGAAAGTCTAGACTGACAGAAATCTCTGACTTCGCAGCCAAAAACGCTGGAAAGTCAAGAGGCACGCATAGACTGAGCTCGCAGCCAAAAGTCTCGGAAAGCCAAGAGTGGTTTAACGCCCAAGCCAAGCACTTGAAGAAGATCGAGAGAAATAACGGAAGGACCCGAAATCGTAGGTTGACACTTAGTGTTTGAATGGTCTCTGAAAGTCAAGAAGACTGAATCAGCGTTCAGAAGTCTCGGAAAGCCAAAAGTGGCGAAACGCCCAAGTCAAGCACGCGAAGAGGATAGAGATGAATAATCAAGATACCGCCAAACAGTCGTTTTACACTTTCTATTTCAATCTTCATAGAAAGTCAAGAAGACTGATCAAGTAGGACTGGAATGTCTAAGCTAGTCAAGAGTGGCAGAAAATTCGAGCACACGAAGGTAAGAGAGAGAGAGAGAGAGAGAGAGAGAGAGAGAGAGAGAGAGAGAGAGAGAGAGAGAGAGAGAGAGAGAGAGACAGAGACAGAGAGAGACAGACAGACAGACAGACAGACAGACAGACAGACAGAGAAAGAAAAAGAATAAGAAAGAGACAGACATAGACAGACACAGGGGTAAGAAAAGTAACGGAGAAATAACTCAGAGAACTTACTTAGAGGCCAACAAGATCGCAGCCTGACACCTTGTATTTCAATTCTCTCTTCACACTGACAAGAATCAAGGCGATCCGTGACGGACAGAGAGACGGAAGAGCGGGCAGTAAACCTGCCACACGCCACTGTAGCAATGCATGTCCAGCTGACAAGCTCCTAACTCGGTGGCTGCCGACACACTAACGCATACCAGGTAACGGACAAAGCTTACTTTGTGTTTTTTTTAGCGGTAAAGCGATAGCGGTTTGCTTTTTAGGCGTCAGTCTGGCCACTCGACTTCTCCGGATCGCAAGAATACCTGTAGATGCTCTAGAAGTATGTGGGTTGAAAAGAGCTTTTAGGAAGCAAACGCTGAAACATGAACGAGACGACAGACTTTTGACAGAAGGGTTACCGAGGTCAAAGTGTCCTGGTTTTGTGGTGTCAAAGTGCATGCTGAATATATCTCTGTCTATCTATCGTCTGTCTATCTATCGTCTGTCTATCAACAGTCAGAAATTAGAGCCAGCACCTATAAATGCAGTTCCAAATCAAAAACCGACATTAGGAGCAGCAGACAGCGATTAGGCCACAGCATACCCTTGTGATGTTCCTTCATCCTGCGTGCAGTGATGATCCAGACAGAATAATGACTCCAGAATAACCAAATGGCGACTGTGTACACAAGAGATCTTCTTTGACAGTTCGATCACAATGTAAAGACGCAAGATGTAACTATCAAACTGTCTGGACCAACAGCAGTTACCATGCAGTCAAGTAACAACAGACTATCCCCAAACTCGCCCCCTCCTGCACACACACACAACGCATTGCAGAGACTACAGTACTTTTCTTTGACATCTTATGAAGAAGAAATGTATAAGAATAAAAAATAACACCCAAACACCAAAATGAAATAAATATTTCGGAGTGAAAACTCCTTCTTCAGTAATCATGTAATGGAATCAAAACAAACGATGACGTAAAAACAGAAAGGAAATTACGTAAGAATACAAATGACGTCATTCTAAAAATAGATAAAACACGTGCAAATTTGCTATTGTTCTCTCTCTCTCTCTCTCTCTCTCTCTCTCTCTCTCTCTCTCTCTCTCTCTCTCTCTCTCTCTCTCTCTCTCTCTCTCTCTCTCTCTAAAGTAAGCAGTAAAGGTAAAACGTCATATGTTTGCAAGCACATACACTTGAGCACACTCACTCCCACACGCACACACACACATACTTCCAGGTGTTGAATGCGATCCAGGGAGCTAACATGTTACAAGGCTGATAAGTAACATGAAGAAGAAATGTCTGAGATGTCTGAATTATAGTCAGTGGCCGTTACTAATTCAGAACAAGCAGAAAATCCCAAACGCCCAAATCCACCCAAACCATAATGTAAGGTACTTTTCTCTGACAGCTTATGAATAAAAGAGCTTCTAATGTGTCTGGCCACGGAGCAGAAATCAATCGAGAAAAGCAGCGAAAGGTCCTAAAATCACCCTCAAACACACAGCTCGATGGTAAGGTACTTTTTCTTGACAGTTAACAAAGAACAAACCTATGAGCTGTCTGCCTATACCAATAGAAAAGCAGCAGACACTGATCCCAAATAGTCTCGAACCCCCACAGACCCACAAAGCACAGAGTCTGAGAAAGTGACAAGGAGTGAAAACCTAAGAAAGGCATCAGGGCTGAGGTCCACGAACAAAAAGTGGGTGCCAACCAAACGGGAGAGAACAAACCGCGGGATCTGATTCGTTGAAATCACAACAAATCTCAGTTTCAACCAATCCAGTGCCGCGGCTGACTCCCACCCGGTTGGTAACTTTTTTGTGCACCTCGGCTCAGGATCCGTTATGATCTCATCGCTCGTTGACTCCTAGTCCTGCAGGGATGACAAAGGACCTGTGGTATCCGGGTAAACACTTGCTCCACAGTGAGCACGCTTTCCCCTTCAAACACACACCAAGCTTCAGGCTGCAGTCTAGCACTCTTCAACAAACTTGGCGAACGCTTGAGGGTTCGCTTAAAACGCACTATTCATTCGACAATGGGTGAAAGATCTTTTTTTAACGGAGGAAAAAGGTATCAAACTACAGACAAGAAGTGGAGCGAAAGACTTGCTAGAACTGAGATTTTGAGTGAGAACAAAGCAAGCACTTTATATGAAACACAAACACACACGCGCCCGCACGCAAGCACATACGCACGTACACACGCACGCACGTACACACGCAGACACACACACACACACACACACACACACACACACACACACAAACACACACACATACACAAACACACACACACACACACACACACACACACACTTGAAAAGACATACAGACGGAAGAAGAGGAAGAACAAAATAAGCTAAGGAGATACAGAGACACCCAGCCAGCCAGACCACCCATCCATCCAAACAGACATCTAAAAAAAAAGCACAAACTGCAAGAACCGAGATCAAATAACTGTATTGTTTTTGTTGTTGTTTGGGTTTCGCTCTCTGCGTAGCACCAAATTCCAAACACGTTGCCAGGATCTACAAATGTTTTTTTGTGGAGCAGCAATGGGTATCGTGCACACGTCATTTACCCGATGGCGTAATAATGTTAGCGGGGTAAAAACGGCTCTGTGGTTACACCGTTACGTAACCCCATGAGAGAAGACTTCCCCCCAAAAATGCATTCCTGGTAAATTCCTTTGCCCATTTTGTTCTTGGCTTCTGCCCTTTCCTTTCAATGTCCCGGTTAAGCTGATTGTTAGTGCATGGAAACAGTTTCGTCTTTCTTGAGGATATTGTTTTCCAGGAAGGCAAAAGCGTGACAGGTTTTGCTTACATCTTCGGTAAAAACAATTTGTATGTTGCCCCTACAAGGTCAAAGTTGAGGCAGTGCAAAGTGCAAGCTTAATGTTGCTTAGGACAGAGTATTTTCTTCACTTGAAGCAAAAAGCGTCAAAGGTTGGTACGAACCAGTTCTGTGTACTGGACTCACAAAATACGACACACAGCTTTTCCATTTGCTAGAGCCATCAAACCGTGGTGTGCGTTTACTACGGGAAAACTCTGTTTCTAAAAGCTAATGCAAAACTTCTGCTATCCTTCTCTTAAAATGCTGAGGTTAGATCATCACTGAATGTGCAATGACCACTGCACAAACCCCCAAAGCCATTTCTTCACGGATAGCAAAGACAGGCGTAAAAGGCGCCCCGGCGTAAACCGTGAATGAATTTTATTGAGTAACTGCTGCCGTAAAGATAACGCTTATTGAGCAATCACTGGCTCGCCAAAACCCAGATCAACTTTATTGAGCACTGGTCGGCTCAGAGCTTTGCATGGCTTTATCGATGAGGTTGGAACGGTCTGGTGCCTTTACGGCGTCAGCAGCCTTTGGAGGGTTTCATATCCTGACGCGCACCTTAGCCATCATGGTTCCGAGCGTCAGCATTAACACACAGACTGCGTTGTCTTCCCAGGTTTAAACCAATGAAGGTCTGCTACTCGAAGTGACTGATGCGTCATTCGATTTGTCAACGCTGCGCACTTCAATCGCAAAACACACAGACGTTTGCTGCCAACGGCCCAGCGACATTTTTAACCTTAGCTAAGTAGCTGTTTCTTCACTTTATTTTTGAAATGTTACATTTCTAGCACATACGACACCTTCAGTCAATCCAGTGAAGTCTTCAATGTAAGCTGAATTGTTTTTTGTGTGCTTCGTTTGTTTTGTCAGCACTGCACACCCAAGCATCTTCAAGTACATCAGGCTCCAACCACTGATACGTCAGCAAACCGAATTCACGTGCCCGCCTTGGTTTGAAACTCTGAATTCTTGCTCCTCCTGAAGCTCTTTGCTCCTCCCGACGCTCTTGTTGCTTGCATGGTGTATTCTTGTGTGTGTCAAGGTCGGGTTTCACTCAATCATGCGATTTTCCCCCTGCCTGACCACCGGGGCGACCGTCATGAAAACGGACCAGTGCTGGCGGGGGCATAAAACCGTTGAAGGGAGAGGTGAGAGGAGAAAGGGACAAAGATGGGGCTGGAAGGACACACACAAAACTCGAGCTGGATAATGACACCCCGAGTCCCCGACAGCATGCAAAGGCATCAAGTCAACTCGAGTGGCCGTCGCGGTGGAAAATTGAAATTTGATTTGCCCAGTAGTGAAAACTGGCCGCCAAAGACCTGTAACGGCTGGCGGCTTGACGGAAGCCTCTAGGTGACTGCTGTGAGGCGTGCAGAGGAGCTAAAAGCCATGTCACACGCTTCTTTCACGCGCGTCCCTTTCACACAAGCTGGGGATACTGGTGCAGAGGGGTATGCTAAGCGAGCACGTATCAACAAGTTATTTCACTTATATGGTCGTCAGAGAAAGAGAGAGAGAGAGAGAGAGAGAGAGAGAGAGAGAGAGAGAGAGCGAGGGCGAGGAGAGAGGAGAGAGGAGAGAGAGAGAGAGAGAGAGAGAGGGAGAGAGAGAGAGAGAGAGAGAGAGAGAGGGGGAGAGAGAGAGAGAGAGAGAGAGAGAGAGAGAGAGAGAGAGAGAGAGAGTTAGAGAGAGAGAGAGGTTGATTCAAAATGAACATCACGGCTACATTGAGCGTCGGAGGATTGTGACGCCGATTCAGAGTTGGAGTTTGGAGGTGGTAAGGAAAAGGCCGTAAACGTAGGAGGGAATTATCCCCCCCCTGATGCGATCTTTTGTGCGGGAGTTCCTCTTTTCTGTGATTGTCACCCTTGAAGAGGTCATCCAAAACCCGGCCACTTCTACAGTTCGGCATTTAAAGGCAAAACGGCAGACGTGATGTGTAATCATAAAACATCTTTGTGGCCAAAGAGTCAAGCAAGGAGAGGACACAAGGCCATCACATTTCAGATCTCGTCTCTCTGAATTGTTCCTGTCGTTATATAGATGCTTTGAAATCTCTTGACAGGATTCTGCGATAAACGTGCTTCTACTCATCACATTCCAAGGAAAGGAAACACATATAACTGCAACCGGCACGGTTGGCCTAGTGGTAAGGCGTCCGCCCCGTGATCGGGAGGTTGTGGGTTCGAACCCCGGCCGGGTCATACCTAAGACTTTAAAATTGGCAATCTAGTGGCTGCTCCGCCTGGCGTCTGGCATTATGGGGTTAGTGCTAGGACTGGTTGGTCCGGTGTCAGAATAATGTGACTGGGTGAGACATGAAGCCTGTGCTGCGACTTCTGTCTTGTGTGTGGCGCACGTTATATGTCAAAGCAGCACCGCCCTGATATGGCCCTTCGTGGTCGGCTGGGCGTTAAGCAAACAAACAAACATATAACTGCAGTGGAACCCTCTCCCACCTCCTTTAAGAACGCCCAATCTAAGACTTAAGACCCTCCTTTCTCAGATTTTGTGTCCAGAGCCTCTGTAAAATGACCTCCCTTTTAAGACTCCTTTTTAAGACCAAGTAAAAGATTATAAAAAAAAAAGCCTACAGAAAAACGAGACAAGAAATTATGACGGCTTACTAGTGCCAAAACCTCATAATTACCATTTTCACGTGTTTATTTCCCGGGAGGAATAATTATTAACTTTCACCTGTTAATTACTAATTTTTAGTTTTGGCTCACTTCCTGGCGGATTGCTAGTGCCAAAACTAAAAATTAGTAATTTTCCCGTGAAAATGAGTAACTAACAGGTGAAAACAGTAACTGACAGCATTAATTAGTAATTATCACGTGACAATGGGTAACCCCAGGTTTTGGCACTAGTAAGCCGTCAAAGGGCTTACTAGTGCCAAAACCTCATAATTGTAATTATTAAGGGAAAATTAGTAATTTTCCCTTGATTATTACCATTTTCATGTGTTAATTACTCTTCTTCTTCTCTTCTTCTACGTTCGTGGGCTGAAACTCCCACGTACACTCGTGTTTTTTGCACGAGTGGAATTTTACGTGTATGACCGTTTTTACCCCGCCATTTAGGCAGCCATACGCCGCTTTCGGGGGAAGCATGCTGGGTATTTTCGTGTTTCTATAACCCACCGAACTCTGACATGGATTACAGGATCTTTTCCGTGCGCACTTGGTCTTGTGCTTGCGTGTACACACGAAGGGGGATAAGCCACTAGCAGGTCTGCACATAAGTTGACCTGGGAGATTGGAAAAATCTCCACACTTAACCCACCAGGCGGCCGCAGCCGGGATTCGAACCCTCGACCTTCCGATTAAGAGGCCGACGTCTTACCACCACGCCACAGCGCCCGTCATGTGTTAATTACTAATTTTCCCGGGAAAATTACAAACTTTCACCTGTTGATTACTAATTTTTAGTTTTGGCTCACTTCCTGACGGACTGCTAGTGCCAAAACTAAAAATCAGTCATTTTCCCGTGAACATTACTAATTATCCCGTGAAAATGAGTAACTAACGAGTGAAAACAGTAACTGACAGCGTTAATTAGTAATTATCACGTGATAATGGGTAACCCCAGGTTTTGGCACTAGTAAGCCGTCATAAGAAATGAAAGATTCCACTACACAACAAAACTACGACACAACAGACAAATCCATAAAACTAAGGTAAACAGTTGTTGAGCAACCTTCAAAGAAAACAAACTCGCACTGAAATGCGAACCCGTAACTCGTCCAACAACAATACATTCCCCACCAAGTTCACTTCAGCCAGGCGCCCCATGTCGAGTCCCGACCCGGGTCAAACCTAATTAAAAGTCACAGCTGAGACAGGTACATACATTTCCCTGTTCTTTTCCTCCGTGCAACGCAGTCAGGGCATCAGCATAGACCTCAAGTCGGCCAGCGCAACACCCATGGCTTAGAGAGAGACAAGGATAAGGGCGAAGTGACAGGGACATCAACTGTAGTTCTCTGTCCCATGACTGGCGCTGCTGTAACGAATGGAGCCCATCTCTGAACATGTCTGAGGGCAATAGTTGTTCGCTTTGTTGTCATCTCTTTGTCTCTGTGTTTTTCTGTCTTCTCTGAGGATAAAAGTGTTCTCTTTGAAAGGAAAGGCCTAACTTTCTCACAGCGTCAGCAAAAATGGCGTTTAGGACACACGCGAGAAAGCGAATGTGCATGTTTATCATTCATCACTCTCTGCTCTATCCACCTTGACTCACATTTGCACCCCCACTCACTACCTCCAACCCCACCTCAGCCTCCCCCCCCCCCCCTCTCGCCTCACCATGCCCCCCCCCCCCCCCCCCCAAGATCCGTTTTTACATTTAGTCAAGTTTTGACTAAATGTTTTAACATAGAGGGAGAATCGAGACGAGGGTCGTGGTGTATGTGTGTGTGTGTGTGTGTGTGTGTGTGTCTGTGCGTGTGTGTGTGTGTGTGTAGAGCGATTCAGAGTAAACTACTGGACCGATCTTTATGAAACTTGACATGAGAGTTCCTGGGTATGATATCCCCGGATGTTTTTTTCATTTTTTCGATAAATGTCTTTTATGACGTCATATCAGCCTTTTTGTAAAAGTTGAGGCGGCACTGTCACATCCTCAATTTTCAATCAAATTGATTGAAATTTTGGCCAAGCAATCTTCGACGAAGGCCAGACTTCGGTATTGCATTTCAGCATGGAGGCTAACAAATTAATTAATGACTTTGGTCATTAAATATCTGAATTGAATTAAAATTATTGTTTTATAAAACGATCCAAAATTACTTTTACTTTATTCTTCATCATGTTCTGATTCCAAAAACATATAAATATGTTATATTCGGATTAAAAACAAGCTCTGAACATTAAAAATATAAAAATTATGATTAAAATTAAATTTCCGAAATCGTTTTAAAAACTATTGCATCTTATTCCTTGTCGGTTCCTGATTCCAAAAACATATAGATATGATATGTGTGGATTAAAAACACGCTCAGAAAGTTAAAACGAAGAGAGGTACAGTAAAGCGTGCTATGAAGCACAGCGCAACCGCTACCGCGCCAAACAGGCTCGTCACTTTCACTGCCTTTTGCACTAGCGGCGGACTACGTTCAGTTTCATTCTGTGAGTTCCACAGCTTGACTAAATGTAGTAATTTCGCCTTACGCGACTTGTTGGCTCACGTAAGTGTAGCCTATGCGATCGTAACTTTGTCTGTCTGTGCGTGCGTGCGTGCGTGCGTCTGTGCGTGTGTATGTCTGTGGTAGAAACTCTAACATTTGAAGACGTCACATTACATTGACGTCACATTATGACGTAAGAGGGTTAGACGTCACGCGAAGGAAGTACTGACAGTCTCGGTCATTATTATTTTGAGCGTGCCGAGACTAGTTGGCAGTCGTGTCCTTGTAAGTAGGCTACATGCAGACAGACAGATCTAGATCTAGTGTCTCGCTTCCTTGCACAGTTTCACCTATGCTCTTTCTGTGTGTGTGTGTGTGTGTGTGTGTGTGTGTGTGTGTGTGTGTGTGTGTATGTGTGTGTGTGTGTGTGTGTGTGTGTGTGTGTGTGTGTGTGTGTGTGTGTGTGTGTGATTGAGTTTGTGTTACTGTTTGTCGATTTCTTACGTGAGCCTTGATGGCTTCGCCTCTTGTTTTAATTTGTCCCTTTCACAACCTCGTGGGCAAATCTTCAAATCCTGTTCATTCCATTTTCATCTGTCGTAAGCAGTGAGGCGGGTGTCTGTCACGTTATGCAGCGACCATGCAGACTCGGTGTCCACGTCTTGCTGCGTTACGAACGTCATCTGTTATCCCTTCTTCGTCTAGTATTCGTATTGTAGCTATGCTAGTTGCAGTACAACACACAGGTTTAGTGTTTAACGCGCCTTTTCCTTGTTTACTTTCTTGATTTTTCTTGTGGCGTTGATGTAGGAGCAACTAGTACATGTATTAACACAGTGTCTTTTTACATTTAGTCAAGTTTTGACTAAATGTTTTAACGAAGAGGGGGGAATCGAGACGAGGGTGTGTGGTGTATGTGTGTGTGTGTGTGTGTCTGTCTGTCTGTGCGTGTGTGTGTGTAGAGCGATTCAGACTAAACTACTGGACCGATCTTTATGAAATTTGACATGAGAGTTCCTGGGAATGATATCCCCGGCCATTTTTTTCATTTTTTCAATAAATACCTTTGATGACGTCATATCCGGCTTTTTGTAAAAGTTGAGGCGGCACTGTCACACCCTCATTTTTCAATCAAATTGATTGACATTTTGGCAAAGCAATCTTCGACGAAGGCCGGACTTTGGTCTTGCATTTCAGCTTGGTGGCTTAAAAATAATTAATGACTTTGGTCATTAAAATTCGGAAACTTGTAATTAAAATATTTGTTTTTTTAAACGATCCAAAAATAATTTAATCTTATTCTTTGTCATTTTATGATTCCAAAAACATATACATATGTTATATTTGGATGACAAACAAGCTCTGAAAATTAAAAATATGAAAATTATGATTAACATTAATTTTCCGAAATCGATTTAAAAACAATTTCATCTTATTCCTTCTCGGTCCCTGATTCCAAAAAACATATAGATATGATATGTTTGAATTAAAAACAAACTCAGTAAGTTAAAAAGAATAGACATACAAAAAAGCGTGTTATCCTGCTCAGCGCGACCACTACTGCACTATTCTGCATGGCTTGTCGATTTCACTGCCTTTGCCACGAGCGGTGGACTGACGAAACTACGAGTATGTGGTCTTGGTGAAAAAAGCAGTGCGTTCAGTTTCATTCTGTGAGTTCGACAGCTTGACTAAATGTTGTTATTTCGCCTTACGCGACTTGTTTAAAATTACTGTCCTGTTTCTTATATCAGAATGACTGCACTCCATAGCAGCGGTTTTTTTAAGACTAAAACATTTACAGACACCGGAAAGACAGATGAATGTTTCATCAGAAAGACATACAGACACCGAAAAGACAGATGAATGTTTCATCAAGACAGACATACAGACACCGGAAAGACAGATGAATGTTTCATCAGACAGACATACAGACACCGGAAAGACAGATGAATGTTTCATCAGACAGACATACAGACACCGGAAAGACAGATGAATGTTTCAGCAGACAGACATACAGACACCGGAAAGACAGATGAACGTTTCATCAGACAGACATACAGACACCGGAAAGACAGATGAATGTTTCAGCAGACAGACTTACAGACACCGAAAAGACAGATGAATGTTTCATCAAGACAGACATACAGACACCGAAAAGACAGATGAATGTTTCATCAAGACAGACATACAGACACCGAAAAGACAGATGAATGTTTCATCAGACAGACATACAGACACCGGAAAGACAGATGAATGTTTCATCAAGACAGACACCGGAAAGACAGATGAATGTTTCATCAGACAGACATACAGACACCGGAAAGACAGCGGGGTTCAGTTAGAGAGAAAGGGCGGGGATGTAGCTCAGTCGGTAGCGCGCTGGATTTGTATCCAGTTGGCCGCTGTCAGCGTGAGTTCGTCCCCACGTTCGGCGAGAGATTTATTTCTCAGAGTCAACTTTGTGTGCAGACTCTCCTCGGTGTCCGAACACCCCCCGTGTGTACACGCAAGCACAAGACCAAGTGCGCACGAAAAAGATCCTGTAATCCATGTCAGAGTTCGGTGGGCTATAGAAACACGAAAATACCCAGCATGCTTCCTCCGAAAACGGCGTATGGCTGCCTAAATGGCGGGGTAAAAAACGGTCATACACGTAAAATTCCACTCGTGCAAAAAAACACGAGTGTACGTGGGAGTTTCAGCCCACGAACGCAGAAGAAGAAGAAGAAGAAGAAGAAGACAGAGAGAAAGACAAACAAGACACAAAAACGACCATGTTGAGAAGGACATCGATCACCAGAGCTGACAACAAGATCAGGGAGTATGAGTCAGAGATAAGCCATACTGAGAAAGGACAGGACAGTTACGCCAACAACAACATCCCATGGGAGCCAGAAGCGGTGTAAAACGTACATTCTCTCTCACATAATTTATCTCACGCAGTGCCTTCTAACTCCAGCATGTAGAGAGTACACATGGATAATTATGGTCACTGCCACAAATATTGAGAAACTACGTCGAAATGAAGCTTATTGCATGCTTCTGGTGAAGGACAGCAGCCTACCTGATTAACTCTGTCGGTTGATTAGTGCCTCTCCGGCACCTCGCATCCCCATTAGCAACCATAGACAACTCCCGCTGGCTGTATCCGCTCGTCATCAAAATTTCATGTCCAATATTGTCTTCCTTTGTCGTATTCCCAATGCAAAAGTCTTGACACATCCTAACTGCATGCTGTGAATACGTCAAAATCCTGGCACTCCGTCTTTCTATGATATTGTCAGTGTTCTTGTGGAAGTTTCAACATAAATGTTTGTTACTGACTTTGTAAATGGGATGCCCAGTCTTCGCAAGTAAGTCAGGCTTAGTCTTGTCTTCTATTATAGATTTGCGTACTTTGCCCAGCCCCCTCAGTCTTAATGACGATGAAAAGTAATCGTATTTCAATTGCTTTGGTTCTGGTAACCCACAGTTGTATCTGTTTTCTCTGTTAATCCGACAAAACCCTGCCCTCGACTGTTCACATTCCACCACCAACACAATTTAAATCAGCCGCGCTAGGTCCGTTCAGAGACATAGGTCAGTGTATTTATCTGGTCCGTTGCCCTGCACGAAAACGACACCTCGAACGAATGTCAGAGTGTCCTCAGTCAATCTTTGTTTTCCACACGGAGGATCACCTTGTGTGTCCACCACAATAGACAGGATTTTCCCAAGTTTCACAAACATTACGCACGTGCGTTAATTTCCCCCCTCCACGCGTATAGCCTCAGAGTTTCAGCAGTAACACTCCTGAAAATGTCGCCCTAGTGTAGCAACAACACTTCTGTCCTCGTCCCCTCGATACTCCAAGTTCCGGTGTGCGCGTGCTGCGGCGGTGGAGAAAGACTAAACCGGGCGTTGTGACAGTGACAGAGACAGCGAATCATCGAACCATGACGCGGTTCCAGTGCCGCGTGTCGTATGGCCGGGGCCCGTGTGGCCATGCAGCTGCCGCGACCATGGCCCGATGCGCCTCAATGACTGCCCTGTCTTGATTGTCCCTTGGCGCTGTGACAATGGAGGCTCAATCTCCTCAGCACACACTTCTGTCGCCTTCAGGATCTCCCCTGTTCCCTCCTTCTCCTTTCTTTTTCTTTTAGTTTCATATTCTCACTCGATATCACCTCCCACCACTCTCGCGCTTTTTCTTCTTTAAGTCTCATATTCCTTTCGACTCCCATCCCTCCCCCCTCCCGTCCCCCGTTCTCCTTCCATGGAGGTGGTATTTGTTTAATTTTCCAAACACTCTCTACTTCTCTGTCTGTCTGTCTCTTTTCCTTTAATCTCCTTCTATGGAGGCACTATCTGTTTAATTTCCCATACAGTCTTGAGTCGAGCGTTTGAAAATGCCTGAGCCTGAAGGCGGGTGTAACTTACACCTCTTGGTATCAGTCTGCCTTAGAGATGAGGACAGCAGTCAGCCAGACGGCCAGAATAGCGCGCTGCATTTCCTGCATAGAACTACGGCGCGTCTGCCGCGACGGTGCCTGAGCTAAACATTGGTGGGCACTGCTCACAGCCCGGCTCACAGCACTGTAAACATTCCCCGTCCCTTCACCTCTCTCGCCACCATCCGCCCTACCCTTGGTCTCATGCCTACATACTCTCTCTCTCTCTCTCTCTCTCTCTCTCTCTCTCTCTCTCTCTCTCTCTCTCTCTCTCTCTCTCTCTCTCTCTCTCTCTCTCTCTCTCCTTCTCTCCACCACCAATCTCCTCAGTTTTACGGAGGTACTATCCGTTTAATTTTGCATACTCTCTCTTCAAAGTCTCCGTCTTTCCGAGTCTCTCCAAAAGTCAGTTTCACACTTCACAGCAGGGGGAGCATGCGACAATAGCCAAACTTTCACACTATCCCGCAGGCATGCCTTCCACAAAGCAGATGTGTCGTATTGTCCCACCAAAGCCCCGCTTTCGGTCTCTCAGTAGAAACATGAGTCAACGGGACAATGCTAGGACGACGATAGCACCGTAATTTCACAAAACAACATTCATTCCCTCAGTGAAAACACGAGTTTATAGGACAATGCTTGGACTACGGCGGTACTATAATTTCACAAAACAGCATGCTTTTGTTGCAGTCAAATAATCAAAGACTAGCTATATAGATACTCTCCGCTTCAAATTTCTAACACTGACGCACCATTTCTGAATGCGTTGTTAACGCTGTCATTGTTACGAGTCTTTTAATCTAACGTTGTTGGAGACATCTCTGGCACATTCAGAGACCCTATATAACTTGACAAAGACACTCCATTTATGGCCACAATGTTCCTCGTCCGCAAGCCTCTCATTTTCCGTCCCCGCATGATGTTCTGATTAGGTGTTGGCGTGAGACTTCAAAGACATCAACACGACACCCGATCAGCTGGCTACACAAAACGCACATTATGGCTAAAGGCGGGGAAATAATGGAGAGAGACTGAGAGAGAGACTGAGAGAGAGAGAGAGAGAGAGAGAGAGAGAGAGAGAGAGAGAGAGAGAGAGAGAGAGAGAGAGAGAGAGAGAAAGAGAGAGAGAACAAAGGCAGAAACATCAAAGCGAGCAAACACAGAGAGGAGCACGGTACCTCGCCGATCACTGACAGTGAAGGACAATAACGCATTAACCCATTCAAGTGCGAAACCTAATAATCACATGTCTATCTCACCTCTTTTATCTTACCTTGTTGTACATGTAGCGCAATGTTCTTTATCGAGGATGTAGAATAACATCCCAAGGACCAGCGCACACAAACTTTTAGAGACAGTCACACAAAAAGTATACTATTTTGCCAACACCTATCGTCTTGTGTACTCCTCAAGTGGCAATAGCACACTAACACACTTCTTGACACACACAAACAAGAAGTACTTTTGCCAACATCTATCGTCTTAGTTCTGTACTTCCAGCACCAGTAAACTAAAACACTTCGTCAGTGACAGACAAAACAAGAAGTACTTTCGCTGGGACTCGATCGTCTCGTGTGAGAACGGTAGCGGCCGTTCTATTATAGTCTTGGCAGCGCTGGCGGTGCAGTCACCACGGCTGTCAAAGTGCATCAACATCCACGCCGTAGACATCTACCGCCCAGCACACAGACACACAGAGCCCTGCCCAGCGTTATAATCCTGGTTACAGACAGGTTACACGACCGACCGTAAAGTCCATTCGATGACTGACTCGGTGCCAACAACACGCCACGGATCGCTTTGTACGCTGGCATCAGAGCCAAGCGACGAATAGCACTGCTGATGCCCGGCAGACAAGGTCCGAGACTGGCGGCCAATGGCTAATCTGACACTGACAGTCCGGCAAATGGACACAGCGCTCGCCACGTGAAACACGCTTTGTTGTTGTTCGGTCGCTGCTAAGTAGGTCACATCTTGAGAACAGCCAAGTTCTCAGTGGCGCTAATACTGTCCAGGGCAAAAAGAGCAACACGTGAAATACATGCGAGTTTGGTCAGCTTGAGGTCACAGTCACACGGTCACTTTCATCAGAGACATACATTCTATCTATGTCTCTGCTTTCACGTACACTTTCCTTGTTGAATGGTAAAGTCTCTAAAAGTTTTTGTCTGTTTGTTTGCTTAAAGGCACAGTGCAGCTCACAGCCTTCGTTTTGCGTTTTTGTTGCAGCTGAGTGCATTTACAGTTAAAAAAAATCCTTCTATGGTAGTAAAACAAACCCAAAACTACCCAATGACGACATCTGTGAAGCTCGACAGTTTCTTGTTCACGCGAGTGCATAAATTAACCAAGTTATCACGTGGTGTTTGGTCGGAGTTCGATTCAACTTGAGTGATTCCGGCCTCCATTTTGTTTTACACAAACTCATGATGACGTCTGACATAGTTTGCTAGTGACGTGTCTTTTTGTGCATGATGTGGTGATCAACCCCAAAAATAGGCCAAGACCCTCTTTGGGTGCAAGTCAATGAAACTTGGTAGTTCTTCTAACGGATAGCTGCCTGAGGTATGACTAAAAGCCCCAGGGGCTCCGTGCTCCTGGATTTGACAAGTTCAGTACCTTTAACGCCCAGCCGACCACGAAGGGCCATACCAGGGCGGTGCTGCTTTGACAAATAACGTGCGCCACACACAAGACAGAAGTCGCAGCACAGGCTTCATGTCTCACCCAGTCACATCAAGTTATTCTGACACCGGACCAACCAGTCCTAGCACTAACCCCATAATGCCAGACGCCAGGCGGAGCAGCCACTAGATTGCCAATTTTAAAGTCTTAGGTATGACCCGGCCGGGGTTCGAACCCACGAACTCCCGACCACGGGGCGGACGCCTTACCACTAGGCCAACCGTGCCGGTCTCTAAAAGTACTTCCACGACCAAATAGAACAGATCAAAGAGACCCGAGGGGCCAAGTTTTCGTCAATAGCATGGCGTCATAGACTGTCCAGAATTATATTTACGGATTTTGCGCGCTCAAACACGCAAAGCACATATGACTAAGTGCCAAAAGGTGCTCACAGAACAGAAGACGACTTTGTTTTACAATAAAAATGTTTCTAAAAACGTGTGTCTGCTGAAAATTGGTGTGTGTGTGGATGAATGTGCGAAGAGATAGTGGACATAATTTCGTGTGTCTGACTTGAACGGTTTTGAAGTTATCTTTGTTTAAAGTCAAAAATAACGCCAAAACCGGCCATATGAAAAAGGACATCGTGATACCTCGTGTTTTGAATATGCCACAGAAAAATAACAAGAAGCACAAATGAATTGCATTTAGTTTGATTGAATGCCTGAAACATCGCTTTACAGACGAGACCAAACGTCAAATCTAAATCTCGAGAGAATTTTTTTTTTTCGATAACCGAATTTTAAGGTGTCGCACGCAAGATGTGTCGTCATCACGGCATACATTTTTCAATCGCAGATATTTACTAAATTTCTTTTTCAAAAACTCTGGAATTGATGTCGACACGTCAAGCGATAACGGTGTATCAAACTGCTGTCTTTCAAGTAATCCAGCAAAGACTGCAGAACTTTTGAACAGCATTTTTGAAAACGATTTGAAAATTTCGTCATATCTTGCGTGCGACAAAATGTTCGGTAATTAACGGTTATTTTCTTTTAAAAACAAAATTTACATGTACAAAGATCTACTTCATCTACGGAACCACGTGACACATTCTGTGTTCAAAATTTGTGAAGAAATCACGAACCACGAATGCGCTATCAAGTGTTGAAATTATGTCGTCAACATCTTTTCAGATCTTGCGTGCGACACCATCTTGCGTTCAACATAAAATGTCACTACCTTATCGAGTTTAATGGGTAAAACTAACTATTTGTTGTCTTAGTTTAATCTTCTTAATTAAAAGCGTAATAAAACCGAACTTCCAAGATGAATTTTAATTGAGATTAGCGAAAGAGCGGGCACGCAAGTCGACCTTAAAGTAAAAGAATGATAACACGAGCGTTTGTCGTGTTGTCTTGCGTGCAACACATTGTCCAAAAAGGAAAATGTATATTTTTCTCAGACGTTTTTTAAGTTGAAACCTTGAAACTTCACACACATTTGGGGTTTAATCGCCCCCATGCATGGTAAAAGTCTTGTTGACCCTTGTCAGATTTCAAGGTCACGGCTGGGTCACATGTGGTTCAGAAAACGGATGAAACATATTTTTTCAGAGATTTTTGAAGCTAGAACCTTCAAACTTCAAACAACGCTTTTGCTTAATGATTGTTCAACATGGAGAATTCAAGGTTGATCCTTGAGAAATGTGAAGGTCATAGCAGGGTCTCGCGTGGGTAAAAAAAAAAGGAAATTGTATTGAACTTCAATTTATATAAAACCAAAGTCTGGTTGATCTGTTTTAAGATTTAAGGTCAAATCTGTTATTTAAGGTCAAATCAAATAGAAATTTGTTGATGCTTAAATCTTTGAAACTTCCAACAGGTTTGAGGTTTGACAACTTCTGGACTTTGAAATCTGGTATGGTTGATCCTGGTAATATTAATTAGTCAAAACATCAAGATCAACAATTATAAAATAAGCACTTTCACCAATGTCAAGTGAGCAATAGCAGCAAACGTGAGTCTTATAAAGATTATCACTTTTTGTGTGACCTCAACTTGACCCCTCTGAATGCTCTCAATCATGGAAATTGACCACACTTTGATTATAACCAAACAACATCAAAACTTTGGAATGTGTGAAGTTTCAAAGGTGTTGCTTAAAAGGCGTTCGTGAAAATGACAATTGTATGTGTCTGACTTCAATGCGACCCCGCTGCGACCTTGACGTTTGATTTTATCAACCAGACTTTCATCATGTGTGAATGACTTCAAACACTATAAAACTAGTTGAAGAAATTGACAATTTTTCAAAGTTTAAGCCAGATGGCACTGCTGTGACCTTGAAATTTGACAAACATTAACCAGGCGGTCACCTTTTTTAGAAAATATCCTTAAAGGATCTTTAACCTTACTGTGACCTTGGAATTTGATGAGGTTTAATTTAACTTGCGTAGTGTGTCAAGTTTCAAGGCCCTAGCTTCAAAAACATATGAGAAAACCTCATTGAAAAATGTATATGTTTGACCTCAACGCGACCCTGCTGTGACCTTGACTTTTTCAACCAGACTTTAATCGTGTGTGAACATTATACACTAGAACTGTGTGTATTTTCAAAGCTCGTGCTATAAACGCGCTGAATAAATTGAAACTATTCCACATTTGGACCAGATGTGACCCCGCTGTGACCTTGAACTTTGACAAAGATTAACCAGCAGGTCACTTTTAATGAGGTTTTATAAAAATGCTGAAAGTATGTGAAGTATGTAAAGTCTAACTGATCTAGTATTAAAACATGTAAGACGTGACAACGACAATTTTCCAGTTTGCAAAGGAAATTTAACCTCGCTGTGACCTTGAAATTCAATGTTGTTTAATGTGATGTGCACCATACCTGGAGGTCATTATACTTTGGTTGTGTGCCAAGTTTCAAAGCCCTAGCTTTAAAAACGTGCGAGATAACCTTAATGCTATGACTCAGTGCCGTTTTGAATGATATAACGAACAAAATTATCGTTATTTGTAAAATCATTTGGGTAAATTTATCTTTTCTTTTCGTAATTGGGTTCCAGCATCTGTTGTCTTAACAAAAATCACAATATCAGTCGTGTTTGTCAACTTTTATTTTTTAGCCCCTTTGTCCGCTTTTCGTGCGCACCTTTTGGCACTTAGTCATATATAGGTTTGATCAGTAAGAATAAGTCCACAATAGATTTGTTGTTAGAGCTTACACTGCTAAACGCCCTTCACACGGAGCTTTAACTCGGAATAATAACAGAATGGGGAACATACACCTGTCTTTGCTGCGACGTTGAGCAGGCTGCGGAATGTCGTGTATTGTTGACTTTGTTCAATTTGACACTGATTGGTTAATCATGGAGTACAAAAAGAATCAAACAGTTGGTCATCTGAGAATCATTTTAAATGAGCGTTTACTGCGGCCTTTAAGACACAAAGTCAGAAGACGGTTTATTGCTGAAAAGCCTATGCAGCTGACTATACTCGTTCTTTCAAAAGAATCACTGAAACTGGTGGCCGCCTCAGAATGATCAAAGCGAGTGATCACTGCGGCCTTTAATACAATAAGCACACAGACTATTGCCGACAGGCGTATACGACTGACTCTATCAGTCCACCACTGATTGACTGATTGATCAAGTTGCCCGAGACAAAAGAATTGGATCAAACAGCTGTTCCGCACGTGCAACTAGGCCCTCAAACAAGTAGGTCGTACTCCGTGCTTTCAAGTGACAGTAGTAGTCGTACGACAGACAGACTGACACACACTCAGGACTCGTCTGCACGTGAATCGCTGCGCTGGTTGACTATGTGGGTCAACCAGCGAGCTACAGGATCACCCAGAACATGTTTCCCTTTGTGTGTTATAAGAATGTCTTTCTTGTGAGTCCGCCATCTTGATCTAAAACGTAAATTTGTTATTCTAAGGATTACGTACAATGTTAGGCTTGAGACATCGTTGACTATAAGTCTGAAATTGCCCTTCGAGTTTGACGGTTCGCTTAAAGCAGGTCAGATTCAGAGAGACCAGACACGTCATTATTTATTACCGTGACAGTATTGCTGACCGTAAAGAATAGCCTTGACAGTGTAGTAAATCATGTTGGTCTTAACGGCGTTAATGTAGGTCACACTTAGAGGTCTCCGGTCAGAATATATTACTGTGACGCCGACTCACCGACACAGTGGTAGACCCGAAATTCGCACACAAAGGCACACACGAGATCCATTATCGCCATTTGCAAGTAAAATGCGTGGCAGCTGCCTTTATATGGGTCAAGTTAAATCCCCACGACACCAACCGTTCTTAATTGACAGACACATTTGGAGAATACAGCCAGCATTTGTCACGTGCAGTCTGCTGCTTAATCAGGTCAGACTATCAAAAAGCCTGGCCATAAATTCACTCTGGCTGCAACGCCCCTTGACTAAAGATAGCTTGGGAACTGACAACAGCAAATGGGAAGAGACATCAGACTTACAATCTTGAAAGCATCAAGTCGGTCAAAACATCTTACCAACCCAGACATTTGACAAAAACAAAACAAAATAATGCATTAATTTACTCCTTTGTTGTTGTAAAGCTGGATATTGATTGGGCGGAAGAGACTTCGCGAAGTCTACTTCACGAAGCTCGTTGCACGAAGCTTTGGCACTGAATTTTGCAAAAGAGAAAGTACACAGAAAACAAAGAACGATAATCCAAAAGCATCACCTTAAGAATGCTCAGCATAGACATAGACAGCGTAAGCGCAGTACAAAAAGTTCAAATGTGACCCTCCACCACGGAATGAGTCACATGTCACCTTTGCATGGTTTACAAATTTTTACATTTTCCTAAAGAGTTTTTTATGCTCTATCCAGTGGTGAAAACCGTTTCAGAAAAGAGCAAAAACTGTTTGAGTTATAAGCCTGTGACTAAGGTGACCCTCACACTGTTACCAGACACTCCCCCGGACTGTGACATGCGACTCATTTCGTGGTGGAGGGTCACAAATGTATAGAGATTCTGAAGACCGCATCAAAGTGCAGGAGACTCGAAGAACTCGACCGAGCGCGCTTCACGTGCATATGCCCGCAGTAGCACACTGTGACAGAGCGATCGGCGCCAATACAAGTCCTATCCACCCGCCACTGCCTTACGCCCCCATTACACGCCATTAAAGCATCGTAAAGGAGTGATGAGCATGGGAGGGGGTGTCGGGAGGAGAAGGGCGAAGGATTGGGAGGAGATGCCATTCATACCCACGGCCCTTTTCAATAAATCTGTCACCCATGTAAATCCATGAGAGTAAGAGTGGAGAGAGGAATCGGTGCTTAGCCCACATGCAACTCAGTATTGGAAGTGTGAGAGAGAGAGAGAGAGAGAGAGAGAGAGAGAGAGAGAGAGAGAGAGAGAGAGAGAGAGAGAGAGAGCGAGTGAGAGGAGAGAGCGAGAGAGAGAGAGAGAGCGAGAGAGAGGAGAGAGCGAGAGAGAGAGAGAGAGAGAGAGAGAGAGAGAGAGAGAGAGAGAGAGAGAGAAAGAGAGAGAGAAAGAGAGAGAGAATGACAATTCTTTATTAACGAGGGTAGTAGATTAAGCAGTGATCTGCTTTTTTACATCGAGTCCTCGCCCTGAAGAGGGAATAACTAAAGACAAACAAAACACTAGGAGACAGAGACAGAGAGAGAAAGAGAAAGAGAAACAGAGACATAGAGAAAGATGTATAAAGTCTGGTAAACCTTTCCAACTACCATACAATATATCTACCAACCATCTGTTATCGAAAAAAAAATACCACAACTTAGCACAAGATGGAGCCGATCTGCTACCACAAACAATACGTGTATCCGTTTTGTGTTATCACTATATCAGTCGTTGGCGGTATTAGCCCAAAACTGATACAATGATAACACCAAACGGATGTGACTGCACTTTTCTAACCTAATCAAATGATTCAAACGTGTGTAATACAACCCCGCACGAACCGAAACTGACTGAGCCTCCAGCAAAACGGAGCAGAAGTCTCCGGAATAATGATTAAGATGCAAATTGCCGTACGGGAGCTTGGCCCCAAAACGCTGTCATCGTCCTATCCTAACCACTGAGCCCTCGGGGCCCCCATGCGACATCAAAGGCCCAACTGTCGTCTGCAATGAAGTCTTCCCATGGCAGCTGCAAATGACACAGTTGCCCCCCTTGCGCGCGAGGGTGTGAAGAGTGACTGCCCCTGCCACACCCACTCGATGCTCCGCTGTGCTAATAAATCACACTGATTTTGTTTTTGGTCGCATCGTTTTGAGGGATGGAAATAGGGCAGTGTTTCCTCTGTTTGCCTGTTAAAAACGGAAGTACAAAACTGGGTGGTGGGGGATTTGGGTCAGAGCTAGTGGAACTTGTTTGTATCCGTGTGTGACAAAGGGGCCGGTTTGGGTCTGGGTGTTGTACTTGTGAACGAGCTACGTGTGGGTGGGGGGGGGGGGGGGGGGGGTGGATAATAGAAGAATAGAAGAACAAGAAGAAGAAAAAAAAGATAATTATATGTTTTTTTTATACGATAAGCCTAAACGAGTTTCTTAAACGTTTAAATGCACAACAGTTCTGGGTTTATTCGCACGAACAACAAAGCAAACCGATAGACAAAACTGCACTGACGTTAGTAAGCATAAAAAGAAACGCAGCCTTGGCCTTTGCAGCTCACACGAACTGTGACATCATCAATACTGAAGTGCTGCCAGAAATGACAGCCAAAGCATGAATAATGTCCACACTTTTACACATCGCTGTGTCAGACGTTATTCATAATTCAACGTTATTGCATAGCCTGTTTACCTGAGGTGATGAATTCCGTCTATGCCGACTGCTGAAGCTCCGATATCCGTATCCGTAGTGTATACTCCCATCTCCGTATCCGAGGTGAACTTCGGGTCCATTTTCGTATCCATGTTTGCTTTTGACATATTTGTTTTCGTGTAAGTTTCCACAACCAGAATTAGTTCCCAGGCCGTGATCACTATGTCTGTGTTTGTTTCCATGCACGATTCGTTGTCCGCATACCTGGTACACATCTTGACTGTTGCTGTAGATGTGTCCCTGTGTGTTCCGACGTTCGTGATAAGAGCGTGCTGTGTATTCGGAGTCATTCCTGTGTCCGTTTCGTAGTCCGTAACCTGTTCCGTTCCACTGTATGCTGCTCCGGTAAGGGTACGCCATCATTCCGTCTAGCTGGGTAAATTGTAGCACGTACACTCACCGAGCTATACACAATTTTCTGTATCAAGTATCATAAATGTACACAATCACTCATAACAAAATCCGTTGAACTGTGACAATGTTTGGGTACAACATTATAACGCCGCGATAATTTCCCAAATCGTCGCCAAGCTAAACAACTCCACGTATTTCGAGGATCATAAATATTTACACTCAATCCAAATTGATTTTTGAAAAGTTTTTTTTGTGTGTGTGTTTTCCTAACGCCTACATAAATTCAAACAAATTCACCGACCTACATAAACAACCTCCTCAATGTTTCAATGATAATAAAAACATAATTATACACTCACAACGCAATGAGTTGAAAGAAGTTTGGGTACACCTTCACTAGACACTCCAAGGTAGTTTCACACATCTACACCGAGGTAAACAAATTCACGAGTGTATCACGCAGGTATCATAAATATACACCATACACAACTAACGACGCGGAAAAGATGTTGTATGTATGACGTAAATGTGCTCGACAAATCAAGACGCTTTTTGAGAGGAAAAAAGCTACAAACTCGAGTCAAACATCCTCCAGGCCTAATGAAGATGAAACGATTATCACTGTAAAGTGTCACCAAACACACCTGCCTACGATGTTCTCCGACGCGTTACTTCGCTGCTCAACGCACCGAAATTCCCACGCACACTAATGGATAGAAACAGCCGGTACAGGTAACAGAACCTTTCTCTCCCCCCCTCTCTCTCTACCTGCTCGTCTTGTCAGGTGTGCAAGGTGCTGGTATAAGCAAATCACTGTCACGTTGCTTCCACCTGTGGCTTTGTGAAATAATATTAGCTGGTTTTGCAGGCGACCGCTGGGTGACGTACCTGGCCTCTGTCTCTCACTGTCTCTTTCTCGCCCTGTTTATCACGGTCTCTGTATCCCCTTGTCTCTGTTTCATACTGTTTATCGCTGTCTGTCCGGTCTCATTCAGGTGACAAGATGCTGAAATAACAGCCACACATAATCCTCGTGTCACTTGAAAATCCGCTACCGGCAGCGACAACGTCAACATCAACAACAGCGAATCCAGCTAACACCACCACCGCGCTGTCGTCGTGTCCACTCTTAGATGTGTTGCCATAGTAACGGATATGAAGAAAAAGATGCAAGGACAACGAGTGGTCATATGCCCCCACAGTCTTGTGGTTCTCTGCTTACACTGCGGACACGCACGCTCACTCACCTGTGTGCGCGCTGCTGTCTCCCTGCTGTGGCTTTCGGACTGCGTGAGGGAATGGTCAGCTCTCCTCCTACCTCACCGTGACTCGACTGGACACTGACATCACACACGTCAGCCAGAAACCTGAACTGACCAACAGTGGCAGTGTGGACACGCGTAACTTGAGAGAATTAATTTTTCCCTCAGGGGGTGGAGGGGGGAGTCCATCCTTTTCGTAAAGCCATCAAGCTAAACGCTCCCACTAACACACACACACACACGGCCAATCTGGCCAGAAGGTGATAATGGCCGTTGACAAGCCATGCTCCCTTATTTTTATCGCCCGTTTGATGGCACGGGTTACATCGGGCCAATCCGATGCTCTTTGAAAAGACCTTATTGTCTGACGCCGATAAAAACGCCGTGTTTTCTGATAGCCGCAGAAGGCCCCCAGCGGATGAACCGTTTGCATCAATTGTCCTCCGCTTAAAAAAATGAAAGCAATCAAAGGCAGATGTTTCCTTTTATCGCTTGGGAACCCGAGTACCCCGCCTGAACCTTCAATGGCGATTGTGTCGATGAACCATTTTTTCCCCCATTGTTGGCCATTTTTGTGTGCTTCCAGATAATATCGATCCCCTCTGACGTGGTACAATGTGACAAAAAAAGATTGTCTTACGTTGCTTGTGCATTTTTGTTAAAAAAATTGGGTTTTTAAAAATGTTGTTTACGTGTTCTAGTTTATGCTTTTGTCTGGATAGGTTTCAGCAACACAAGTACAATCTTTGAACTTGCAGTCGCTTGAAAGTGCAAAACAATACTGCACACAATTAGAAGTGTAGACGGAGTGACATTTAAATTTATTGAAAACTGAATGTCACTCTATTCTAAATTGTGTGCGGTATTGTTTAGCACTTTCAAGCAGTTGCAAGTTCAATGATGGTACTTGTGTGTGTTTACAACAAAGCAAACAGATTTGAAACTAAGTTTTTCTCTGTCCCTTCAAAACAAACTGTGTGGGAGGGTTCATTGGATGTTTGAAAGTACAAGTAGGGCCTACGTGTATTTTGCCCAAGGGCTCATTTTGTTTTTCTGTGCCAATCTGTTCACAACTCTTTGATCCTTGATCTATCAATCACAATAAATCAATCTTCCCTTTTAAAAAAAAAGTCCTTACCCATACTTCTATTGACCTTTCTTTTCATTAACTTCCCACAAGTAAATTAATGTTCACCTCTCGCCTCCTCATTTTTCTTAATCTCTTCACCCCCCCCCCCCCTTCCACATTTCCCATCCTTCTGCCACTAGGTACAAAAAAAAAGTGTAATGCTGTCTAAATAACAGCACACCTCCGAATCTAACTTGTGCTTATTCAGTATAGTGCGTACAGAATTTCAAGACATTGCCAATACTGACAAGATAAAGAGAACACTGTATCTATTACAAGAGCGAGTCTGTCTTCTGTCTACTTAATAGACCTATGGGTCGAAGAACACTGACTGTAACTTTTAGTTTTACGTCCCAATAACATATTTTTTTTTATTTTTTATTCTGAATCTTAAAGAAAACACTGTTTAAGTCCACATTTACTGCTAATCCTCTTCTCTTACTCACCCCACCCCCCTCCTCCATATCCCCCCCCCCCCCCCCATCTACCCGACTAGCTGCGTCAAAAATAAATACATGTGTTAGAGCATTTGGGTTTTTTTGATGGATCTGACACAGACCTCTTTACCAATAATCCTCCACAATTCGCCTCTCCCCCCCCCCCCCCCTCCTCCTGATATGCCCATAGTCCTCCAAATCCAGTCCATTTATGTTGCTTCCGTATCAAGATGGAGACTAAGCCAGGCTATCGTCATGATCGTTACTCCATCACTCAGCGTACAGCTGGATACTCCGCCTTATCACCGGAACCCTTACCTGGGCACCAGTCTGGTTGCCTAGCAACGCACCCAGGCCAGGTAACACGGCGATGGAACTCCTGGTGCCGGTTCCTGAGATACCACGATGGTGACAACCATCCCAGGTGAGTCATGGACTCGGCGGAACTCGCACATTTTGCTGCAGCTGTTGGGGGAGAGGGGGATATGTGAGAAGGGGGGGGGGGGGGTGGGTAAGAGGAGAAAGGGGATGGTGGAGGATTAGTGGTAAATATGGACTGTGTCAGATCCGTCAGAAAAGCCCCAAATTCCCATAAACATGTATTTACTCGGGTAGATGGGGTGGATGGGGTGGAGTGTCGGGGAAGGGAGGTAAAAAGAAAGAATAAGAACAAGGAAGGAGTAGGAAGGTGTGAGTACGGACGTTGGGAGATATAAAGACAAATGTGGACTGTGACACAATTGCGAAAAAAACACACATTCCCAATGCTTTGTGTACCTGCACGGAATATCGTTTTCTATAGATTACGACGGGATTGCTATGCCTAGATTAACGCATGCGGCTTACCTGACAGTTAACATTTATTTTCTTCGTCATCCATTCTTTTATCGATGCTGGTTTTTTCCCCCACCATATTATGTTTTATTGCCTAATCCACACTAGCATGTCCATTAAGACCGATCATTAATCATTTTCACTTGCATTTCACCTCGATTTAACCCCCACCCCACCCCACCGAATCCTTCACATCCTAATTCCAGGGATTGACTCGTTCATTCTGTCAAAATTAATGACCACAAACACGCATAACGTCTGCTTAACTGTTGTGCAAGCTTTCGCCAACATTTGTACACAGCAAAAACTTCGTCTGAACAAAACATTTAGAAAACGTTTCTACAAAACAGAAGCAAACATCACAATTGTTTACAGATGAAGCCAACCAGAGAGACATTAAAAAGACATAACTTTGAGCTACTAAATCCTACCATTACCGTAGCCATTCAAAAGCTACCAAAGACAGGATGACATTTCTACAAAACGGAAGCAAACATCACAATTGTTTATAAAGATGAAGACCAACCAGAGACATTAAAAAGACATAACTTTGAGCTACTGGTAAATCCAACCATTACTGTGCCCATTCAAAAGCTACTAAAGACAGGATGACATTTCTACTAAACAGAAGCAAACATCACAATTGTTTATAAAGATGAAGGCCAACCAGAGACATTAAAAAGACATAACTTTGAGCTACTAAATCCTACCATTACTGTGCCCATTCAAAAGCTACCAAAGACAGGATGACATTTCTACAAAACGGAAGCAAACATCACAATTGTTTATAAAGATGAAGGCCAACCAGAGAGACATTAAAAAGACATAACTTTGAGCTTCTATAAATCCTACCATCGCCGTAGCCATCCAAAAGCTACCAAAGACAGGATGACATGGCTTAAACTGTTGAGAAATAATAAACCTGACCGGCTTTGTTTATTCGAAGTCTACGAAACGACAGGAAGATGTAGTGTGAATTCAGAAACCCCATATATACCTCCTTACTTCACTTATGCAATTCCTCCTAACGACAGGTATTGCAGTGGAGGAAAACCAGTAGCCGGAAGGAGGAGGCAACCCGAAGGGATAACTTCAATGGGACTGTAAGCACCCAAATTGCAATTTAAACTTTATCACGCACTTAGGCTTTGCCGCATGCGGGAGGTTTAATCCCGTTACTGAGATACCCCTGAAGACATATATCTCCTTGGCAAATCTCAAGCCCATAACGGTCCTCAGAGATAAAGCCTGCGCTTGTGACGCGCTCTGCTGAGTTTGAACACCGCAGAAAACGCCATGAAAGGAACGGCTCTCCGCGTCTAATGGAAATGCGTACAACTATCAAAACCCATTAGCAGTTACGCGCTGAACATCTGGGCCCCGCATTTCCTCTTCGCCTTTCTGACACGAATAAGACATCCCCGGTCACCCCTTTCACCCCCAGCTGGACGACCGCACGGTTTGAGATAATGTGTGCTCATACTACCCTGCCCCCCACCCACCCACACACACACACCTTTACTGCTCCCCATTCGACTTTCATGTGACTTTACTGAGACCCTGCTTTCAGCCACATGAAGTGAATGTGTACATGAAGGTGACACTGAATTTAAAGGCATATTATTTTCTTCCCGTGCAGACAGTTCGGCACATCGTCTCAGATCTGGTCAGGCTTTTATTTATTTATTTATTAAGGAGATTTCTACAGCGCATAACTAAAAGCACTTTTACATTGGATAAGACAAATTAAATGTCTCCACTTGGTCACATTACAAAAATCATCACCCTGACTGATGAATTAGTTTATAAACAGTCACTAGTGGCTTTTGCAAAATAAATTCACAAACAATTCACGTACACTGTGCACAGAGGGCACCCAGGCTGTTCGTGTTAGTTATGTGACAAGTCCCAGCCCTGACTTCTTCTTCTTCTTCGTTCGTGGGTTGAAACTCCCACGTACACTCGTGGGTTTTTTTGTTTTTTTTGCACGAGTGGAATTTTACGTGTATGACCGTTTTTTACCCCGCCATTTAGGCAGCCATACGCCGTTTTCGGAGGAAGCATACCGAACTCTGACATGGATTACAGGATCTTTTTCGTGCGCACTTGGTCTTGTGCTTGCGTGTACACACGGGGGTGTTCGGACACCGAGGAGAGTCTGCACACAAAGTTGACTCGGAGAAATAAATCTCTCGCCGAACGTGGGGACGAACTCACGCTGACAGCGGCCAACTGGATACAAATCCAGCGCGCTACCGACTGAGCTACATCCTCGCCCTTCCAGCCCTGACAACATTCCTTCAGTACGACTGTACTGTACAGCGCCCCAGCTTTCAAATTCAATCATACGAGGTCGGTGTGGTGTTGGTGGTTACCTGAAGGAAACAATTTAACCCGACCCCTACGTCGCTCGGCGCGATGACTTGGGCAGCATTCCTCCGGCCTGCCACGCTAGCTGTCACGCCGTGGCAATCTGTTTGCTCGGGTACTTGAAGGTGGATAACCGGGTAGGTCCCTTCTCCGGGTGGGCCAGGGAGGAGCTGCAATGTTGTGCAACGCCAAGGAGAGAGGTAATCATGGGGCCAGCAGAGATCATCACACCTCGCTGACAACGGGTGTTCTCCACGTCTCTCGGGAGCCCCTTGGCCGTGTTGACTCGCCCCTCGCTCCGCCCTGGGCCCTGGCGTCTAATCTATGCAACGCCTCTTCAGTCTTCAGTGCCTGCACTGACCCAGACCCCAAATCAACCTGTCTCCCTGGGTCTCTGTGTCGGATTTATGAGAACGGGTGGAGGAGGAAGGGGCAGGGAGGTTGTGGAGGAGACGGCAAAGAACGTGTGCATTGTCCGAGATTTAAGTGCGAAGTTGTTTAGTTTCAATTGTGAGCAGTCGATGCACTATTTAGTTGGTTTTTTTTACAGGTAGAAAATGGGCGAGGACTCGATCACAAGAAGAATCTTACATTCCAGTTTTTGATATCGAGAGTAAGGAGGGACGAGAGAAATAACACTGGTAAAAATCAATATTAAACCACCTTTTTTTTTTTACACCGAGAATCGAAAATGCTGCCCATGAGACCACACACACTGACTCAACACTTGACTGTAGTTGTACTGCTGTTTTGCGTAGATTATAACCTTGCATTGTAAATACTGAACAATGAAAGAAAAACCACTGTTTAAACCAAACCGGACGTGTTAATAGTAGTTTTCACGTACATAAAAACGCAGGATGGACGAGAGCGAAAGGTGTGGTGGGAGTTGTGTCAAACCAATCTCTATCACATCAACAAATCTATAGACAATCAGAGCATGTCAGATCACAACAATTGTTTGAGAGCTGGACCCTGCATGACGTCATACTGCGGGGCAACATGTGGGCTCTGTCATTTCCCCAACTTCCTTTCTCATGGTTACTGTTCAAAGTGTTGATGTGCGTGGAAATGTTGGCATGTCCCATTGTCATCTATTGATTCAACAGATAGGGGCAAATAATAATGCTGTAACCTCAGTGACACGTGACATACACAGATTCCAGAGATTCCAGATTTATTCCCTTCAGTATACTTTAGTCATAACACGAAAGACATATGATGAGCAGCGTTGTTTCTACTCCCGTTTAAAGCAGAACGAGTTTTTGTTAACACGTGCGTTAAAAATTTACGGAATAAATACAATGCATGTAAAGGATGCTACGTTGCAATCTCTGAAGTGTACGAGACAACAATGAGCGGTCCATAGTTGTCTGTAGATTTTGGAAATTAACACTAATGGGAAGCGGGACATACAGATTATTGCCAGCAGGAGGCAATGGTGTTGCAGTTTCACTCCTGATAATTCTCAAGTATCGAAATTAATTAAAAAAATTCGATCAAAATCCAGCACAAAAAATTCGGAGCTTATCGATCACAAAACCTCCATGACTGGGAAATGTAAACGCAGAAGAAGGCACAACAGTGAACAAATAATAAGTAATTGACAAAGATTCAACAAATCACTTTTTTGAGAATTTCTGACCCAAGTACGCCCGCCATTTCAAGTCAGGAAACCGCAGTATAGCAAGGCAGGGAAGCAACTAAATCAAGGGCGACAATCAGGGACGGGTAATGAGCGGTGTTCAGCGGAGCCCCCGCCCTGCCACGCGTGCCACCTGTCACAGTCAATTGCACGTGCGTACCCAGCCACGGTCCCGCCGGGCGACAACAGGCCGACTGTCATGACAGCCAAAAAGGACCGTCCAATTACACCAAATGCCCGGGAATGAAAATCGGCTGCGGCCGCTGGTATGGTACATGGACAACTCGCGCTGTCTCTCTCTCCGTCTCGGTCTTTTCCTTTTGATCAGAGGCCTCCCTCCTCCCTTCCTGTCTACTCGTCAGTCCGTGATACCGTTGTTGTCATCATACTGACGACGGATCAGTAAGGGGGAGGGGATGATCATTGTGCTGATTGGTTGTGGTAGAGTGGTTACGGACCACAGTCTCTGAGAAGTCAATTTTAGCGTTAAACTTTTAGCTAAAGCTGACGGCAATTAACCTATTTGGAATCATGTTATTATCCCTGTTAGTGTATATATATATGCGTGCGCGAGTGTAGTATGCTTCGTATGGTATTTTTATCTGTTGTCTTATTATTTGTGTTGTCTTTTAATGTGCACCACACTGAAATTTCTCTGTATGAGATAATAAAGTATTCGTATTCGTATTCGAGCCCAAGCATACTTTTCCAATCCGTTCTGATTTTTTTCTGTGCGTACAATTCCACTGTCAGTTTGAATCACCATGTATACTTCTCAAATCAATTCTGGGTTTCTTTCCTGCCCTACAATACCATTTGATTTTCTTGCTTAGTGAATTCGTAAATGAGTGCAGCAAGTCAAAAATAACTAAATCTACAACCCGTCCATCGACGAATGTCATCCATCTAAAGTAGTCAATCCAAAAAATGCTCCTGCGGTATTAAACATTCATTACCTTTGAGCGTCTTTTGTTGAAGTTTTCAACAAAAAAAAAGGTTTCGTTTCATGAGCATATCATTTTCCTGGACGTGGCGACGAACCTGGTACTAACTCAACAATCCCTCTGAAGCCACAAAGGCCACCAATCATGAGAGAGAAATACCGGAAGTGGGCTAGCTGCAGCGGAAGCGAAGCTCCGGCAACTGACATGACTGTTGACCTTCATCAACTTCAGTCCTTCACAACTAATCCATCGTCCTCTGCCATGATGATAATGATGATGATGATGATGATGATGATGATGATGATGATGGTGATGATGATGACGATGACACTGTCTGCACGTACAAACAGACTAATACCTAATTAAGAAACGTGTCTGTCTGCTCTCTTCTATACTCCTCGTCTTTCTCAGTCTCATCTTCGAAAAATAAAATTCAGTACAACTCTCTCACTCTCTCTCTCTCTTTTCTTAGTCGAAAAATCAGTGAAACTCAGTACATCTCTCTGTGTCTGTCTGTCTGTCTGTATGTTCCTCTCTCGCTCTGTGTCTCTGTCTGTCTGTTTGTCTCTCTCTCTCTCCGTCTCTCAACTTAGCCAAAACATGAAACTCAGTACAACTCTCTCTCTTTCTCTCTCTATTCCTCCCCTCCTCCCTTCTCTCTCACTCTTTCTATACTCCCCCGTACTCCCCTCGCCTCCCTCTCCTTGTTAAAGACGACAGTCCATTTACACACACCTGAGGTAAAAAAGGAAGGACATCTCCCCCGTGCGAAAAGTCGCGTCAATCATAAATAACGATCTTTCCTTGCCGTCTGCGCACCTGCGGTCTCGTCTTTAATGGTCATCGTTCATGTCTTCATATAGACACAGGGGGGAAGAAGTCAGTAGATGGGGGGAGGGGGGAGAGAGAGAGAAAGAGAGAGAAAGAGAGAGAGAGAGAGAGAGAGAGAGAGAGAGAGACAGAGACAGAGACAGACAGACAGACAGACAGACAGACAGACAGACAGAGGGTATTTTTCTTGAAATTGTCTTTCCACAGAAGAAATAAGATTTATATAAAACTGTGATACCTGTACACATTGAAAACAATATAAATACTTGAGAAAACAGAATTAGCCTACGTTTCGCAGTTTCCGCCATGATCTCTCTTCACAAAATGCGACATAGTTTTGTACACAAACTGAATCACTCAAGCAATCGATTTTACCATCATGTATACTAGCTAATACATGTCTTCAGCAGCAAATTCCCCCATGTGCAGAGAATCGTGGCAGGCAGTGGGGCGTGTGATTCCAGAATTACCCGTCACTTGTCATTGAGTGGCGGATAGACGATTCGATTACACCCTGGTACCTTGGCTTGTACGCGCAACCGTTACTGCCACGCACCGTTACAGTGGTATGCCAACTGCATGGGTCATCGATAACCCAGCACAAGTGTACTCGCTGCTTCAGGGCGCACGAGCACATGTATACATGCATGCACGAACGAACGGACGAACGAACGAACGAACGCACAGACAGACAGACAGACACACACACACACACACACACACAAACACACACACACACGCACGCGAACACACACACACACACACACACACGAACACACACACACAAACATACAGACACAGACACAGACACAGACACACACACAGACACAGACACACACACACACACACACACACAGACACACACACACACACACACAAACACACACACACAAACTCGACACGGTCAAACTTCGTGTTGAAAATCTTATAAGCATATCATGTTAGATATCAGTGGTCTCATGCATTTTAGACAAATGTCACACCGCTGTCTTGAATGTGGGCTGCGAAATAAATAACCCAATCTGTAATCTTATCGACTTTGGAATTAAACCGGTGCCCCCCCCCCCCCCCCCCCCCCACCCACCCCCCTCCCTGCCTTCATTTTCACAGGTTTAAATGTTTGATGCCCTTCCGCGCATTTCCTGAGAAAATGGAGAGGATCTGAAATCTCAGAGAGGGAATAATGAATAATGAAAAGACCTTTCAAAGGATTTTCCCAAGCCCAGAAAAGATGAATCGATCTTCTTTCTGCATGTTTTTGCGTGAATCGGTGTGTCGTGCTTTTGTTTGTTTTTATATTTTGTTTTGTTTCAATGCTTTAGAGATAGCTGGATAGGTATAGCATCATGCAGGTTGGCTTAAACAACATCTTATTTTTGCTCTTAAGCCGATTCGTTTTAATATTTAATGCAACCAATCTTTCTTTCTTTCTTTCTTTATTTGGTGTTTAATGTCGTTTTCAACCACGAAGGTTATATCGCGACGGGGAAAGGGGGGGATAGGGGATAGAGCCACTTGTCAGTTGTTTCTTGTTCACAAAAGCACTAATCAAAAATTTGCTCCTGGGGCTTGCAACGTAGTACAACATATGACCTTACTGGGAGAATGCAAGTTTCCAGTGCAAAGGACTTAACATTTCTTACATACTGCTTGACTAAAAATCTTTACAAAAATTGACTATATTCTATACAAGAAACACTTAACAAGGGTAAAAGGAGAAACAGAATCCGTTAGTCGCCTCTTACGACGTGCTGGGGAGCATCGGGTAAATTCTTCCCCCTAACCCGCGGGGGGTATGCAACCAATCATGTTCCTGTAAAGCGGAATCATCCATTAAACAACATTCTGAGAAAATCAAATCGTAGAAGCGAGGGTAGTGCGGGGAGGGGGTGTCTCAAAACGGAGGGTTTAAACTGTATTTATGAAAACAATCATGGCACGAACTCCGGCAAAAGCTTACTTTTGTTATCAGTCCAACATGATAGACAGTCATGCAGTTAGACGAATGACCATGGCGGAGGACGATCTGCTAGGCTAGATTAGTTGCCACAGATCCTACGAGCAGAGTGAATTACCATGTTTCTTGTTTGCCTGTTGACGTGGGGTTATATTGATTATTTAAAATGACTGGCTTAAATCAAAATCCCCAGGACACAAAACCCCGACTGAGAAACAAACGAGAAGTTGTGAAAATAAATCAATAAAGCCAGTAAGCTTCGCAGGTATTTCATTAAGGGCGACTTTTTTCTCTTTCTGCAGCTGAATGTAGTATCCACACTCTAAAGATCGATAAATAGAAACACTGCTCCATTGAATCCGAAATCTCCTTCTACAACACTGAGAAAACCTATTGTTACTGATCACATGACAAAAGCAGCTGTTGTCATTGGTCAACTAGGAACTGTATATCAATTGATATCGCGCAGGAAGTGCCTAGTGAATTTGATATCGTGCAGGAAGTAGTTTATGAATTTTAGTTTTGAAGAAAAAAAATCTCACCTGAAGGAAACACAGATTTATAAAAGGAAAGTAACTGCATCAGAAAGATTAAGCTGTGCAATGACGAAAAAACAACTTCTCCCACCCAGCTCGATCTGATATGATTTCAACTTTCTCGACATTCACACTGATAAATGTTGATATCACGGTCAAATCTAACGATAACTAATACTTTCGCAACAGTCGTTGCATGCACTAAATTGGTTAAGGGCAGATTATACCTGCGCAGTTTCAGCGGCACAGACGACGCACTGCACATTATTGATGCTGCGATAGGGATTATGACGAGTACTTGGCCTGTTTTCCTATCACGCAACGTGTAGCGGGCTGGGATAATCTGCAGTGCGTCGTCTGTCCTGCTGAAGTGAGCGCCAGGCCTTACATCAAAATCTTCGCTATCTGAACTGAAAAGACCTACAGCCGTTGCACTAAACTGGATACGTTCGTTCGCGACAAAACGTGTCCCACAGCCTCACAGAGTAATCCATTGATTTGCCCATCTGCAGCGGTACATCACTTAAGCGGGCTTTACAAATGCAGCCCTCGGTCGTCCTTCGACCCGAACCCTGATCCCTTTCAATCCCCTTTAAAGCCCAAGGTGTGGCTCATACCCACAATGGCTCACCGCACGCAGGCACGATTTATCGGCCTTGAATGTGCAACAGCCAGGATCTGAATTGTCCCCCTTTGCCGCTCTTCAGTCTGGCGAAAACAAGGTAAGAATAAGGTATTGGTGACATGTCGACACAGTATAATTATGTGAGGATGTGAAAAGAAACTGAGCGCAATTTCTACAGGGTTTAAAAAGTAATTGTGCGAATAGAATTCCTCAGTTGTTAGTTATACAGTACAACCAAAATAAGGAGTGGAGCAAGGCGGCACCACTAGCTGTTAAATTAAAAAAAAAATCAGGTCAGGGAGGCTGCACTGCATTGTTTTTAGAGGCACAGCTACGTTCATCAACCATTCGCTTAACAAATGTAACATACGCCGTTGGTCTCATGGAAACTTAGCTTTTTGGTTTAAAAAAGCCAATAAAAAGGACCGATCTCTCCCCAAAACCTTTATACTTGCAGCAGCATCTAAAGCCTGACTTTGACTGATGGATATGTCCTCAAATGCCGCACTCTTAATACAGTCAAACCTGCTCTTGCGACCACGTCTCTAAAGTGACCACAATGTCTGCAACGACCACTATCCAGGATCCCAGACGAGTTTATCTTCTGATCGTAGCGACCACCCGTGTATATAGCGGCCACTTTTGGCACGTCCCTTGGGTGGTCGTAAAAGACAAGGTCGACTGTACTGTCCAGGTAGAAAATTCACACACAAAAAGACCCAAATAAAAATATCTTTCACCTATTCTACAGGTCTCAGCAACTCAACGCAATACAATGACCGAAACGACCGATGAAAAACGAAGCCCAAACCCGACGATATAGAGTTCGTGTCTGCACTAGAATTTAATGAAGGTGCGTGATGGATTGAAATACCCTTACCCGCCTCCGTTAAATCTTTTCACCTGACAAGTTGCATTGTCGCAGAGCAGCCGTAATGTGCAGGTAGCCACTGAATCCAGCGGAACTTTTTATTTCAGATGAGAGGGCAGAAATGCAAGAGGAATCGATATAGAAGGGGGAGCGAAATCGATATGACGTATCTGTCTGGAATGCAGGGAACAGTGCTGCACGTGATTGTATCTATATTACCTGGGTGGCTGGATTTCAGGTTGTCGCGGAAGGCGAGGTGAGGTAGATACTGTTGTCAAGGTAACGAGAGCCACCTGTTATTTGTGTTTCTGAAATTCTGAAGGTTGCCTTGGTTTTGACTCAGTTTGACATCCGGCTCTGTCTCTCCTTTCTGTGTCTGTACGTGGCTCTTCCTCCACGTCTTTTCCACCTATACCCTACACTCTAAACTGAGGTTTTCCACTTTAGAACACTCTTTCTGTAACTCTAAACTGAGGTGTTCCACTTTAGAACACTCTTTCTGTAACTCTAAACTGAGGTGTTCCACTTTAGAACACTCTTTCTGTAACTCTAAACTGAGGTGTTCCACTTTAGAACACTCTTTCTGTAACTCTAAACTGAGGTCTTCCACTTTTGAACACTCTTTCTGTAACTCTAAACTGAGGTGTTCCCCCTTTGAACACTCTTTCTGTAACTCTAAACTGAGGTGTTCCACTTTTGAACACTCTTTCTGTAACTATAAACTGAGGTGTTCCACTTTAAAACACTCTTTATGTAACTCTAAACTGAGATGTTCCACTTTTAAACACTCTTTCTGTAACTCTAAACTGAGGTGTTCCACTTTAGAACACTCTTTCTGTAACAGTTTTGAACACAGTGTGATACAGTAGAAACACCAGCACGGTTGGCCTAGTGGTAAGGCGTCCGCCCCGTGATCGGGAGGTCGTGGGTTCGAACCCAGGCCGGGTCATACCTAAGACTTTAAAATTGGCAATCTAGAGGCTGCTCCGCCTGGCGTCTGGCATTATGGGGTTAGTGCTAGGACTGGTTGGTCCGGTGTCAGAATAATGTGACTGGGTGAGACATGAAGCCTTTGCTGCGACTTCTGTCTTGTGTGTGGCGCACGGTATATGTCAAAGCAGCACCGCCCTGATATGGCCCTTCGTGGTCGGCTGGGCGTTAAACAAACAAACAAAACAAACAAAAACAAAAACGAAGCTAAACCGATTTTCTTCGGAAGAAAAACAAAACAGCAATGGTGGAAATTGAATTGGAATACAATGCGAGTAATTCCCATTGTACTGAAAAGAATCAGCTAAAGCCGACACAGCGCCGCAAGGTGAAGCACGACATGACCCCACTGTCCAGAGGTCGTGTTGTTCAGTGCAAAACTGAGGCTAGCGAGGAGGATCCACAGGGAAAATATATGTATGTACCTTCACCGCGGAGAAAAATATGGGAAAATATACACTCCCACGCACTGGGTTATTTGTGTATTCCGGGCGGGGAAAAGGACACCTTTGTTTTTCGTTTCTGATGTTTACTCTATTATACCCTCTTCCTCATCATCTTTGTCTCTCTCTCTGTCTCTCTCTCTGTCACTCTCTCTCTCTGTCTCTCTCTCGTTGTCTGTCTCTCTGTTTCCCCATACCTCTTTTTTCACTCTCTCTCTCTCTCTCTCTCCCTCTCTCTCTCTCTCTCTCTCTCTCTCCCTCTCTCTCTCTCTCTCTCTCTCTCTCTCTCTCTCTCTCCCCTGCAATCTATAACACCTGAAAATAGGGCTGATCTCATAAATAAGATCATCTGTTTCTTCCTCCGATGACAAAAAAGAAAAACACTCTCCTTGCATGTCAGAACTTCAAAGGAACACTCTGCCTGCTCAGTGTATATTCCAGGTGACGTTCTTGTAACCTATATCCCCCCTCCCCTCCCCTACCACACCCCAACCCCTTTCCTCCTACTTAGTTCTTCTACCTTGACTTGATACAGTTTACGTCATTTTTATCCCCCGCTCCCCTTTCCCATCAGCTCCACCCCTCCCGGGTCTACCCCCCCCCCACCCCTTCATCTATCTTCTACCACACTTAGTATTACGTCAAAGATATGCTGTGCATTGTATATTCTGAACATATTCTTGTTGTACTATTTCTACATGTTCGATTGCTACCAGCTTGTATTTATAATTACCTGCATAGTATGCATTTGATTTTATGAATAACCACATATGTATGCTCTTCATGCCTCATCTTCATCATCATCATCATCATCATCATCATCATCATCATCATCGTCATCATCATCATCATCGTCATCGTCATCTTTATTATCACGTGCTGAAGTTTTCCGACCTCCTTTTTTTGTTGGTTAACTTTTTTAACTTTTTAATTTTTTAATTATATAATTGTGTGTCTATGCGTCCCAAAGATAGATTGGCCTGGGTGGCCGAGTGGTAACGCACTTGCGCTCGGAAGCGAGAGGTTGCGAGTTCGACCCTGGGTCAGGGCGTTAGCAATTTTCTCCCCCCTTTCCTAATCTAGGTGGTGGGTTCAAGTGCTAGTCTTTCGGATGAGACAAAAAACCGAGGTCCCTTCGTGTACACTACAATGGGGTGTGCACGTTAAAGATCCCACGATTGACAAAAGGGTCTTTCCTGGCAAAATTGTATAGGCATAGATAAAAAATGTCCACCAAAATACCCGTGTGACTTGGAATAATAGGCCGTGAAAAGTAGGATATGCGCCGAAATGGCTGCGATCTGCTGGTCGATGTGAATGCGTGATGTATTGTGTAAAAAATTCCATCTCACACGGCATAGGAATAGATCCCTGCGCCTTGAGTCCGAGTCTGGAGATACGCGCGCAATATAAGACTTCATATAACAAATAACAGATTGTAAAAAGAGGCGTAGCCTTAAATCTTAATCCTTGTTAAATAAAGTTCAATTCTACAGTGGAACCTCCCTTTTAAGACCTCCTTAAACCTGAGAAAATCGGGTCTTAAAAATGAGGGAGTCTTAAAATGGGGGTGAACATTACAGAGGTTATGAATAAAAAGTCTAAGAAAACAGGGTCTTAAAATGGAGTAAGTCTTAAATTGGGGGTTCCACTGTACGTTGTATATCTCATTTCATCCCCCCCCCTCTCTCACTACCCACCACTCCACTCCCATCATCTGCCTTGACCGTCTGGTAGGCCCAGGTGTTGTAGCCGCCACTTCAAAGGGTACCGTCAAAATAAAGCTGCTTTCCTACGCAAAATAAATCTGCGACGATGAGAAACGGAGCACGCTCATGAATACACACAAGGCCAGCTTGCTCACACAGAAACACAGGTACACACAGACACAGGCCGGCGCACGCGTGCAAGGGAAGGAGGAAGAACAGAAGGGGAAAATAATGGACGAACAGACAGACTGATAGACACACATAATGGCGAGCATACATTTCCACGTGGACAGACAGGCAGACACTGTGACGCGCACGCACCCATCGCAAAATCTCTCTCTCACACACACACACATACACACACACTCACACACACACACAAACACAGACGCACACACACACACACACACACATTCGGACACATAGACTCACACCCATATCGTAGACACATCGAGTACGCAAATAGACAAACAGGCACATATAGTTGAGCCCCCCCCTCCTCCACCCACCCCCTCCAACCACACTCACCCCTCTTCCACACAAACGGAAAACAAGTCGCGTAAGGCGAAAATACAATATTTAGTCAAGTAGCTGTCGAACTCACAGAATGAAACTGAACGCAATGCCATTTTACTCGTAGCATCGTCAGGCCACCGCTCATGGCAAAGGCAGTGAAATTGACAAGAAGAGCGGGGTAGTAGTTGCGCTAAGAAGGATAGCACGCTTTTCTGTACCTCTCTTTGTTTTAACTTTCTGAGCGTGTTTTTAATCCAAACATATCATATCTATATGTTTTTGGAATGAGAAACCGACAAGGAATAAGATGAAAGTGTTTTTAAATTGATTTGGACAATTTAATTTTGATAATAATTTTTATATATTTAATTTTCAGAGCTTGTTTTTAATCCGAATATAACATATTTATATGTTTTTGGAATCAGCAAATGATGGAGAATAAGATAAACGTAAATTTGGATCGTTTTATAAAATTTTTTTTTTTTTTTACAATTTTCCGATTTTTAATGACCAAAGTCATTAATTAATTTTTAAGCCACCAAGCTGAAATGCAATACCGAACCCCGGGCTTCGTCGAAGAATACTTGACCAAAATTTAAACCAATTTGGTTGAAAAATGAGGGCGTGACAGTGCCGCCTCAACTTTCACGAAAAGCCGGATATGACGTCATCAAAGACATTTATCAAAAAAATGAAAAAAACGTTCGGGGATTTCATACCCAGGAACTCTCATGTCAAATTTCATAAAGATCGGTCCAGTAGTTTAGTCTGAATCGCTCTACACACACACACACACACACACGCACGCACGCACGCACATACACCACGACCCTCGTTTCGATTCCCCCTCGATGTTAAAATATTTAGTCAAAACTTGACTAAATATAAAAATAACACCACAATGACCAGTTCGTAAGGTACAACAAATTCTGCTCCTCACTGTTCACTATGCACACGTACATGTAACAAGGCTTGGCCTGGGATGGGATCAAATCAAACAGGACAACGAATTATCATCAGGAGGACTTGATGTGACAGGGGGAAGAGCGCTGCTCGTTTGAACTTGAACCGCCTGAACAGTCAACCAAGGTTCATGCAAGTGAAACTGCAACATTATGGCAAAATGCGGACACACTGGAGGTCCTCTTTTGAAGGTCAGTTGGTGTGGCGCTTCAAGTTCACAAAGGATAACAGTTTTAGTCATGACTTGATCGTCCAAGAGAGAGAGAGAGAGAGAGAGAGAGAGAGAGAGAGAGAGAGAGAGAGAGAGAGAGAGAGAGAGAGAGAGAGAGTGCGCACTTCACCCCCCCCCCCACACACACGCGCACAAAGGCAGAGAGGGTCACCTTAAACGCCCAAAAAAATAAAATCTACACAAACGATCAAAAGGGTTAACAAAACGGTACGAGGTCGATACTGCTTTATAGCATTCAAAAACAACCTTTTAGTCACCAACACTCCAACCAAGGCAATACCAATATTAATAACAAGTCCCACACAGATCAGCCCTGCTCACACTAATAAAAGCCTCTCGAGGGTTGAACAATGTGGACCAAAACAGCTCATCGTGAAATCAAACGAGTGACAGGTTGATTTGAGAGTTGAGCATTTCCTCCTGAAATGGGAGCGTTGGTGTATTAAACCAAGTGAAAGGTTAACACTGAGGGGTGTGCTTCTGGGCCATTGTGGCTTGGACAAAGCGCATGTCAATCATGTCTTTTGATCACAAGATGAAACGCTTTTCATCGGCGAATAAGACCTGTCAAAGACCTCGATGATCTGGTTCTCAAAGCTGTTAAAAATAATTGACGGCAAAGAGAAGAAGAGGCTAAGCTTGTTTAAACAATCGCAAAATGTCGTGTCAAAGCGAGCAACAGCAAAATAATGGAAACAGGAAATGTGATAACCGGCAAGGTGCTGACTTTCTTTTGTGCATTGTTGATGGTGAATGCATGTTAATTTATTTTTAATATACTTTCTTATGTGATAACCAATGTGCTATATTTTCTCAGGACAAAGAACAAATGTTTATTTTGAATGTTTTATGTATGTTATTATTACGGACACAAACGCTCAGCAATGTAATTTCTCTTTTAGAGATTAATAAAGTTATTGTATTGTATTGTATTGTATTGTATTGTATTGTATGTAATACCGTCGAACCTGTTTCTATATAACGACCACCTAAGGGCAAGGGACCAACTAAAATTGTCAGATATAGACAGGTGGCCGTGATAGAAAGGTGAATCACTAGTACAGCAAATAACTTCACCGGGGTTTCTTTTGGGTGGTAGTGAGGGGCAGATGGTCGTTATCAAGAGGTGGTCGCCGAAGCAGGTTCGATTGTAATAAAATGAGCAAGAAGAACGGTTTGCTCGGCTCAGAACACAGACTATAGAGGGTCATCTAACTAAAAGCGAGCGACACGAAATGTGAAGACTCTTCCCTGTCTTCGTTACAGTATCTCTCGCAGCCTATACCTGTGAAGTAAAACAAGAAAAAGAAAGAAGAGATTGGGGAGGAGGAGGAGGAGGAGGAGGAGGTGGAGGTGGAGGTGGAGGAGGAGGAGGAGGAGGAGGAGGAGGAGGAGGAGGAGGAGGAGGAAAACTAACGGAGCTTTGTTACCTGAAAAAAACTCTTGAAAGCCTCTCAACAGTGCGATTTTTCTCCGTATATGTAGCTCAAAAAAGTTGCCAGGTTATACGTTTAGGCGAAATAAAAACCGTAATCAGGTCAAGTAGATCTGTTACACTAACATTCTATACAACATCAAAATCCTTAAGTAAACATGAAATAAGTGGCATCTCCTGAAAGGTTCACCCTTCTGCCCCACCTACACGAACCGAGGGACGTTTAGAGCGATAGAGAACCCTCAAAAGAAAAGAAACACCAGCAAAAGAAAACAGGAAGAAGCGTCGGATGAAGGCCCATAATCCAGGTTAATAGAACTCGTGTGAACGCTCAAAGTAAGCTCAGGTAAGTCAGACAGGTAGAAAAGTGTCAGGTTAGAAAAGCAAAAGACGAAAAAAAGCCCGCTAAGGTGTATAATGCATGTAAGAAAAGCGCCCCCCCCCCAAAAAAAAAAAAAAAAAAAAAAAAATTAAGCCAAAAATATTCTACAGGAAAGAAAAGAAAAGAAGAGCAGATATAAAAAATGAAAAGATGCCAAGATATGTTTTGCAGGTAAGTAAAAGAAAAAAGAGAGAGAGAAAAGCCGCCAAGGTGTATATTCTTCATCTGAAGGAGGTAGTGGCGCCAACCTGAGCAAACGCAAACAAACACCTTTCACCCTTCGCTAGACTTCAGCAGCCCGCGACACAGACTGTCTCTTCTGCCCCAGCATCTACTCATGATTGGGAGTGAGGTCAAAGAAGCCTTTTTTTCTACTACTTATCTTATATCTTTTAATTCTTCTCTGTATACGTGGCATCTCATGATTCGAGATGAAGGTCTTTATTCTGTGGTGCTCCTCCCCCACCTACTCATCTTTTAACACCCCCTTGACCCCCCCCCCACACACACACACACACCCCTGTCTCATCGTGTACTCGTGTTAGAGTCCGTATGTAAGTTTTCTGTTTGGAAACCAGTCCCCGCCCCACGCCCCCCCCCCTCCTCCTCCTACCCACTCTCATACAGAATCCAATTCCCTCCGCCATTGCTTCATTTGGAAACACAGTACAGTCGAACTTGTCTATGACGACCACCAAAAGGGATCGACCAAAAGTGGTTGTTAGTGACAGATGCTCGCTATAGAAAGGTGAATGAAAAAGTAACAACAACAAAAACCTCGTCGCGGATCCTGTGAGGTTGTCGTTGTGGGCAGGTGTTCGTTGTGGGCAGGTGTTCGTTATCGAGAGGTGGTCGTTATCGAGAGGTGTTCGTAAGGGCAGGCTCGACTGTAATACCGGTGACTAGAGGACTGTATCTATATATATATGATTTTTTTTCTCTTTGAAAAACCCACCACTGAAAATGTTATTCCCTCCCCTCTAGTACCCCTATTTCGTCCCCCCCCCCCTCCCCTACCCCAATCTCACCCTTTCTTTTGATTTTTCATTACTGCACATTTTTACCAATTTTACAATCTTTCACTCTTTCCTATGTCCCTTGTTCCTCATCCTACTTCGTCTCCAGCATCCCCCCTCTCTTTCTCCCCCGATCCTTTCATGATTCCCTCTTCTCTAAACGGTACTTTTATTTCTCACGGTCACGCCATCCATACATATCATCTATGCCTCCTCAGACGGGGAATCAAAACCGTGAAGCTAATTTGCAAAACCTGAATGAAAAACCCGCGTCGAAATGTTTTGATACGGCTTTACGGGTCATGATATGAGTCATTTCAGAAACGTTCAAACCTTAATTCAATGATAAAATGTTAAGCTCTCTTTGAGGGTTTTTCGCATCGTTTGGTTTTCATCTTGAATGCAGGCTTCTCGGTTCAGTAGCTTTATGGTCCATTTATTCCGTTTTAATTATTACCTGAGAGGAGTATTAGGCCTTTCAGAAAGGGCAGGGGTGTGAAAGGGTGAGGTTTGCCGTGGGGTAAAAGGATACCATAATGCCATATTCATGGAGATGAAATATAATTACTTCCCTTTGCTTGACTCGGAAAACCCATTGAAAGAAATCTCTCTCAGTTTGGCAGAGCAGCCCACCAAAGATTGAATAGGGAGAACAATCTTTGAGCACACTTTGGCCAGTAGATTCTTTGCCATTGCAGCCTTCTCGGATTCTCACGATTAACTCTAGCTGAGCTCAAAGTAGGAATGTACACAGTCTCCAAACCGCATAACACCCTCTCACCAGCACTTCAAAAGGCCTGGTCCACTTCCCGACTTTCATTGCAACGAAAACTCAAACATGACGGAACTACAACCCCGAAAAGAACAGACCTCAAAAAGTGTTGACGTAGGCTACACCGCATGGATCAATGACGACAACCACTAGCACCGCTTTGATGTCTTTCACGAAACCAGTTTTGGTAATCCCGAAACCGATCTCAAAACCCCGTTTAGAAACCGCGAAAAGGAGTTCAAAAACCCGTTTAGAAACCGCGAAAATGGTCTCAAAAACGCCGTTTAGAAACGGCGAAAAGGGTGTCACTAAGACCCGTTTAGAAACCGTAGAAATACGATCTTTGGTGAACTGAAGCCTTGACGATGAAACGAAAACTGTTTAAACTTCTCAGTGAGAAATATGAAGGTTCCCACACTCAACAGCGATACAGAACAAACACTGGCACACAAGAAGCGGGCACAAAGGTGTCGCCAAAACATATTCTTCATCACAGAAATTCCTCTCTTGACGGACAACTCGTCGCATACAATTCTTGCTCAACTTTAGCCGAGCGAGGTCAATTGACATCCACTCCTAGTGTGAGAGTGTGCCGCCGTAAAAGAACCCATTGGGAGAAACGGGGAGGGGAAGATATGTGTGAGAGATAAGTAACACGCTCTCACTACTCGTGGAAAACACGGGAACAAGATGCGTTGGAAAGTTTGCCTTCGACTGAAAAGTCTTTCATGTGCTTTGAATCCAAACATCTTGCGACTCGCAGCCAAAGTGAAGCAGAAGGTGTGAAAATACTACACAGGGCTTGTCGTCGGAGACGGCCCCCGGGGTTTGGATACCGCCACTGTGTGTTTTCCTCTCTTTGTTCTCTGATTGAACCTGGTTCAATTAAAGGGAATCAGTCTTCGTGGCGCCGCAAAATGGACATCAAAGAATACTTTCTGTTTCTCTATCTGTGTCCCTCTCAGTTCCCTTTTCCTTTTTTCAAGCCTTTGGCAAAGAAACAGGTATTCCAACAATAATTCTGTCTGTCGATCTTTCTGGCTGTCTTGGACCCCCCCCCCCCCTCTCTCTCTCTCTCTCTCTCTCTCTCTCTCTCTCTCTCTCTCTCTTTGTGTCTGTCTCTCTGTCTCTCACTTACTCTCTCAGTCTTTCTATCTCCATCCATCTCTCTCCCTCTCTCCCCCCCTCTCTCTCTCTCTCTCTCTCTCTCTCTCTCTCTCTGTCTGTCTGTCCCTCTCTCTCTTTCACCCTTTCTATATATCTCTATCGACACACAATGACGACATTCCAATGCAGAGCACTCTCTATGGTACATACCTGCAACTGCTCATTCTCCGAACACAGCAGAAACCCGTTTCCAGATGGTGACTTCAACACCTCTACTGTTTCACCCGTGCCTGGTGACCCACACAAAAAGTTAACAAGAAAGCAGAGATGAAGGGAAGTAGGGAGGACGGAAGGAAGGAAAGGGATGAAAAGTCGCTGTGTGCCTTGATGACCCCCCCCCTCCCTGCTCTCCCCCTCCCACGCGTGTGTTGGTAGCGTGGCAGGGTTATTTATTGTTTCCCGCAGAGTGACGCCACGTGCCACGCGCTGACGCCGTCCTCTGACATTCCTCATCAAAAATAAATACAAACTGATTTTAAACCTAACATTCCCATACATCCACCCTCCAACACCTCATAAAAAGCTGTGACATGCAAAGCGGAAACCAGTTTTAAGTTTTGTTGTCAAACATTTGGGAATGCGGCGCATGCCAATCTAGAGGTTGTATATAGTTTAAACCTTTCCTGTGACTTTTGTCAACTCGGAACACTGTTTTTGTTTTAAAACAAACGAGTAGCACATTTCGAAATTTTTCGTTGGAGAAAAAAAACACAAACATAAATTTTCGGGTACATTTCAATGAAGAAGAACGACGACTTTAAGCCATGCACATGTTTAAGCCTACTCCTATACTCAGCGGATATATTCGTGAGAGTTAAATGGAAAATAAGATCCATCATGAACTTATGACCACCACATACAAAAAAAAAATGTACTTAACTATTCTATGCCGGGTCGTTTGCAATAATTTCTGCGCACGGTTTCAGCTTGAGGGACAGCCACAAACATAATTACTCGATCGTCAAAAATCTTTACAACCAATAATTAGGCTACCTCTGCTTGTATTCTTCTCTTAAAACATCAAAGACACCGCTATACCCAGGTATAAATGTACGATCATCAGTCCCACAAACCATGTCCTCTTGTCCGGCGAAAATCACACGACAAACACACCGACCATGTTAAACGTTAAACCCGCTCAGGTTGGCTGTTTGTAAGAATGCAGCCTTCAAACACTGGCGGGGGCGGAACGATGGAGGGAACAGGGGGAAACGAAGACACGACAAATATTTGATGCTCGCTCATTTGCAAGTGAATGAGGCGATTGTGTCCGAACAACCACTTGTTTTACCCCTCCTAATAACAGGGTGCTTGCTCTCTCCTGCTCTGCCAGCCTTCATTTACCATTTTAATATTGACATTGAGCGTCGGGTCACGAATAGGAATGAGGGACGGATTGGGGTGGAGGGGAGGGGGGGGGGGGAGGAGGGTGGTTGGGGGTATGGAGAGGATCGTGTCGCAGCAAACTCGGGTAGCTGCCCTTCTGAATGGAAGATGAGGTGAGGTGAGTTTTTGACGACCTCATCAAATTCCAGGTTCACCACAAAAATGTCGCTCATCCATTCCATCACCCTTATTCAACTACCTCATTAGAAAGTGAGAGAGCTTGAGAGCTTGAGAGAGAGAGAGAGAGAGAGAGAGAGAGAGAGAGAGAGAGAGAGAGAGAGAGAGAGAGAGAGAGAGAGAGAGAGCTTGAGAGAGAGAGAGAGAGAGAGAGAGAGAGAGAGAGAGAGAGAGTTTGTTTGTTTGTTTGTTTGCTTAACGCCCAGCCGACCACGAAGGGCCATATCAGGGCGGTGCTGCTTTGACATATAACGTGCGCCACACACAAGACAGACGTCGCAGCACAGGCTTCATGTCTCACCCAGTCACATTATTCTGACACCGGACCAACCAGTCCTAGCACTAACCCCATAATGCCAGACGCCAGGCGGAGCAGCCACTAGATTGCCAATTTTAAAGTCTTAGGTATGACCCGGCCGGGGTTCGAACCCACGACCTCCCGATCACGGGGCGGACGCCTTACCACTAGGCCAACCGTGCCGGTTAGAGAGAGAGAGAGAGAGAGAGAGAGAGAGAGAGAGAGAGAGAGAGAGAGAGAGAGAGAGAGAGCTTGAGAGAGAGAGAGAGAGGGGAGGACAGACAGACAGGCAGATTTGTTTAATTCCCTGCTTATTCAATCCATACCTCCTGTTTTCTCTTCAATAAAGTAAATCACAAATTATAGTTAAGGAATCACAATCGATTTGCATCAAGGACCTTAATTGTGCGTCCTTTTTGTTCAAGGCCAAACCCATTCACTCGGGGCTTCAAATCAAAATCGACGTCTTACCACTGCGCCACTTCGCTAGTCACGCTGTCAACAGATTCCGTAAACCGTAACAACTTAATTACGGCTATTTTCACAAAATGAGAAATTGTACGTGTAGTTTTCACTTGACATCACAAATGGCCTTATTCAAGACATGAACATTTATAATCGGTCAGCCTTATATTTCCAGAACATCATGGGAACCATAAAAGTGCAAGACCGGAAGCTTGTCGCACATTTTGCAATTAAAATCCCCTGCCCCCTTTTCTCTCCTCAGTGATATCTCAACCTTTCTTGTCTTCCGTCCCCTATATTCATCCGGCCACCCTCATCCTTTCCTTTTTCGTGCAAAATAGCTATACTTCTGAAACCGGAAATGCGCGTCTTGAAATGCTTGCCTCCGACATGACTGTCAGCGAACTGATCCTAAAACAGCAACAAATCTCACATAAGTAGACAAACTTATATGCAGCGGCATCAGCTTAAAATAGCTAATCTTCTGTTACCATTAGAAACAAATATAAGAAAAACATATAATCCACATCGAGTGTGAAAGTAACGGTTTTTTTAACTTTCCACGATGGCAATGAGATTCAAGGCAGCCTCTCTGTGAAGCAAAGTTATTGCCTGGAAGCATGCCACCCACACAGAGCTAGGTCTATATATGTCAGTTTTTATTTCTATTTGTATGTGTTTTGTTTTGTTTTATAAGGGTGTAGTTGTGCAACCGCTGTTGTACTTTCTTACAACAGTCAGACAATCATCCAAGAATTCCTTCTGCATATTTTTTTCTCCGTCCTTCCTTCCTTTTTCTCTTTCTTACTTCATAAGCTCGCTATAAAAGGAAGAGCTGACCGTAACTATCAACACACACACACACACACACACACACACACACACACACACACACACACACACACACACACACACACACACAGACACACACACACAAAGAAAAGACAAATGAAACAAATAAGGAAAAACACAAGAAAAAAAGAAGATTTTTTCCCCTAAAAGCTACAAAAAACGACACTGTTAAACAAAACAGTATATCAAGTGACAGCGGTGACACACAGCCCCATACGGAGCAACATCTCAAAGAAGAAACTGCGGAAAACCACTGAAGCAATCACACGTAATAAGAAAAGGAACTATTAAAGGACGACAAAAGTTAGGCAACAAAAAGAATAGAACGAGTGAAAGCAGAGAAAAATGAAATGTTAAATATTGTCAAAAATCAAAGAAGAAAAAGAAAGACAGGAAAAAGGACAAACAAAAAACAACATATGTAAGGGAAAAAAGAACGATCCCCCAGGACCCACAGTTTGGAGCAAGGTCACAGAAAAAAAAGTGTTTCAGGCAAAACCAAAGAAACACACAAACAAAGGACAGGAAAAAAGACAGAAAAAAGCACAGAAAAAACAATCCCCTGAACGCAAAAAACAACAACACACACACACACACACAAAACCCACACCCACACAACAAAAACTACTAATAAAAGAAGCTCGTGAGGCAACACAGTGCAGAAGTGACAGGGGTGACAGACAGCCCCATGCGGCGCGACATCCCCTGCTCCCAGTCAAAAGCATCTGCACGTGCAACTTGCAAGCCCAGCGTCCCATGACCCACATTCCCGAACTGTCTGGGACACGGGAGACAGCTGGCGCAATGTTTCCATTCTTGACACTATCTGGCTTCACGGCTCTTTTTACAGGCGCATAAAAGTGTCTTCTTGGGGGTGTGAAGGGAAAGACGAGGGTGGGAATTGAAGACACTGAAGTAATCACTGGGAAAAGGAAACTAAGTAAGTGTTCGTGGTTGTTGTAACGATGAGACAAGTTAGACAATACGAAGAGAGAGAGAGAGAGAGAGAGAGAGAGAGAGAGAGAGAGAGAGAGAGAGAGAAACGGAGGCGAAGCTCACTATCAAGGACTCACACTATGGGCGCTAGAAAGAGGGACAACAACAGAAGACTCAGAGAGAAAGGCAAAGTGCAATTCTGATAAATCGGAGAGAAAAACCAAGGTTACCGGGCAAGCATAAGAGAAATCAAAATTGACTAATGTAAAAACAAGAGAGAGAGAGAGAGAGAGAGAGAGAGAGAGAGAGAGAGAGAGAGAGAGAGAGAGAGAGAGAGAGAGAGAGAGAGAGAGAGAGAGAAGGGTTCATCCGACAGCATGTTCCTTTGTCTCCCCCACACATTACAATAAATGGCAACATACAGATTCTGCAAACATGACAGAATTCTCCACTGGTTAAATCCGCCCCCCCGAACTTTAGCGTGATACCATCTTGCCCCTAACTGTAACATGGAGAAAATGCTGTGCGGAATTCCATTATGCACAATGGGGGCCTACACCTCTCGCATCAAAACATGCAGTTCCTCGCTCTGCCTTTTCCCCCCATCATTGTTTGTCAGCACCCACACGGGAGGACGCCACACGAGGCATATCTCTTCTTCCCGAAAACCTGTCACAAATATTTTGGTATCCTGCGGTATCCTCTCTGAATGTTGCAAGCACTCTGTGTAGGCCGAAGCATGATTTCTGCCCAACCGTCGACGAATTTGGGTGGCAGCCGGTTTTGAATATATTGTGTTATTAATTTTATTAGTACATGAGATTCTTATTTGCAATCACGGTCAACGAATTTGGATGGCAGTTTTGTATATAATTATTGTGTGATAAATTCGTACATGGCGTTTTCATTCCTTTCCGGCAGAAACTGCTTTATGCTTAGAACATCTGATTGAACCGAATCATTGACTGCATGTCATCTAAATTAAGCTACATCCGTCCACAGGCACAAAATGAATAAGCGACTTTCATTCTCATTAAAATGAACAAGTGGATTTCTTTATCGCTGAAATGACTCACTAATGGGGGCTTAACGTCCTCACAGGACACTGACCTATCAGGAACATGTTCATTTTTCATTTTAGTTTTCATTACTTTATTGTCCCATCGCTGGGACATTCGGGTCGCTTCCTCCCAGTGGAAAGCTATAGCAGCAACATGTACGTGTGAATTCGCTAAAATCACCGAAATGAACAAGCGACTTTCTTCTCTCTTTTGACAAGCCAGTTTCCCTTCCTCTCTCCTATATGCTGGCCTTTTAGGGGAAGCTGACAATGATGTTTGCGGTCTGCTCCCAGGCCCAGAAAGTAACGGCTGCGGTTCACATTCGACGCCTGTGTGCGGTGATCTAACAAACCTTTTCTTGTGTGTAGTTCCTCCACCGCAGCACACGGAGCTGACTGACGACTGCTACCTTTCCCCGGCCATTGTTTCCCTCCTGTGCAAACAGGAGGGTTGGGCAGGTGAGGCGAAACACGGAGGAACCTCCCCCCGTCCATGTCGGGAGCGGATTCCTGTCCGGGACTTCAAAGACATGGCTGACGACCCTGGCGGGACTGTACACACTGGCCAAGTGACTGATGGTAGCCCGCTCCAATTAAACGCGGCGCCCTTCTGTGTTCAAACATGGTCTGTCTTGCTCACCCCGGGTGGGTACATGCATACACCCAGCTGATGGGGGGTAGAGGAAAGAGGGGAGAGGAAGGGGGAGAAGGGGGGTGGAGAAAAAAGAAGAAAGTTGTTCAACCCGTCCACCCCTCCTATACCTCCCCACTTTGAAAAAAGTGAGGGAAACTAGACGAGCTTGGGCAAAGAAAAAAGTGAGGGAAACTAGACGAGCTTGGGCAAAGAAAAAAGTGAGGGAAACTAGACGAGCTCGGGCAAAGAAAACAGTGAAGGGAAACTAGACGAGCTTGGGCAAAGAAAAAAGTGAGGGAAACTAGACGAGCTTGGGCAAAGAAAAAAGTGAGGGAAACTAGACGAGCTTGGGCAAAGAAAAAAGAGAATTATCTGGTTCACAAGAACTCATGCATCGGGATCAGATGTTCATTTCAAAATGTTTTCATATTCATAAAGGAAAACACATATCCTTCTTAAAATCGTAAAACCGATCCCTACTCACGGACGCCTAGAGTTAAAAATCCCTACACACTGATTGAAACGTACACAATAACATTGTTCATGTATTGGAAACTAACGTTACACGTACATACTTATGATCATAACGGGTTCTGAAGTGACCACAGAACAAATGGAAGTGGACACTGATGTGGAAAATAGCTTCCAGAGACTGGGAGGGCAAAGGGAGGGACCGAAAGGAGAAAAACATGTGCAGGAATGCACTGGTCAATCCAACAGAAGGTCAAAGAATGCCAGCACACCACAACAACTTATTGACCAAAGTGCCGTTTGCAGCTTCTCTCTTACTCTTTGTGTCTGTCTGTCTTTCTGTGTCTGTCTGTCTTTCTGTCGCTTTGTCTGTCTTTGTTTCTCTCTCTCTCTCTCTCTCTCTCTCTCTCTCTCTCTCTCTCTCTCTCTCTCTCTCTCTCTCTCTCTCTCTCTCCCCTCTCTCCGTATGTGTCTGTGTGTGTATCTCTCTCTCTCTCACTCTCTCTCTCTCTCTCTCTCTTTCTCTCTCTCCCTCTCTCCTTCAGAAGGGGCTCTGGCCTAAAACTGAATAAACTTTCGTATTCGTATTCTCCCTCTCTCCGTATGTGTCTGTATGTATGCGTGTGTGTGTGTGTGTGTGTGTGTGTGTGTGTGTGTGTCTCTCTCTCTCTCTTTCTCTCTCTCCCTCTCTCCTTCAGAAGGGGCTCTGGCCTAAAACTGAATAAACTTTCGTATTCGTATTCTCCCTCTCTCCGTATGTGTTTGTATGTATGCGTGTGTGTGTGTGTGTGTGTGTGTGTGTGTGTGTGTCTCTCTCTCTCTCCGTATATACGTGCGTGTATGTTCGTGTGTGTGTGTGTATGTGTGTGTGTGTTCCCCCTCTCTCTCTCTCTTTCTCTCTTTCTCTCACCCGTTCAATTCTACATCTCACCTCCTTATCCTTGTCCAATTGTTCCGCCCCAACCGAAATGCCAAGAAGTCCAAACACAGAGACCCGCACTGACAGATGTCGAGAGCTCGCAGTGTTTTGACCGCACATGTGTTTCGGCTCGTGCAACGTGAAAGGAGAACTTGTGTGCGTTGCGTTCGAGAACGAAAAGTGTACACGACCGGTCGTCAGAACTGGAGGATGTAGTGTGTCAGAGTCACGGTTCAATTTACTTCGACGAGGCAACTGACAATGTACGCAGCATAAAAGATAAGTTTATAATCTACCAGAATTTTGTTTGTTTGAATTATTAATTACATTTACTGTTCTTCGTTCTTGTTTCATTCTTGATTCTCCGTGCCCTTCAACTTGGAAAGGTTATTTAGGGCTACCACTGATATATACATATATTTCCCCCCCATCCGTAATTAGTAGTTTAGGAACACGAAGCAAAAAGGCAAGAATAAAGAACCGTCTTTGTGCTGATTTTTAGGCATCATCAAAATTGACAAGCTCAGCTAAATACTCAATATTCCCTTGACCATCACTAGATGTCTGGTACTCCCTAGTCTTTAAGCACACACATAAACAAATTACATCTGCATTCATCTGCCAATTATCACCATCTTGGATCTGAAGCCACCTTTCAGCACCTACTGCCACCGTCCACTACAACTGACCCTCCCCAGACTGCTACAGGTATCCCGTGGTGTCAGCCGCGTTTAGGTCAGTTTGTCTTTATCCAGGTATTCCCAACGAAATCGGCCCAACCTGTTTACATTTCTGCCCAAACTGACCGTAGTCCAGTCATGCAGGAATGCCTTGGGCTCCCGGTGCTAGTGATGGTATGTGTTCCCCCAGAACTCTGCGAGGCATCACATGTATGCGTTGTTGAAGAGGGCAGAGGAATTTTCGCCAAAGATGATGATCCCCCTTGACCGTGAGCAATGAAGCAGAGGGAGGGACACGTCGGGTCTATGTCCACCTCATTTCCAGTCAAATTCCTCCAGGGGTGTACCCCGTTTTTATCTCGTACCCCGAAGAAAAATCACCCGACGAAAATTAACATCATATAGGCCCAGACACAACAGTGGCAAACCTGAGTCCCTGTTCATCTCATTTCCAGAGTCAAAATTCCTCCCCGTGTTTTGTATTTTGCACTCCGGAAAAAAAATAACCTTTCTGGTCCAGACACAACAGTTTTAACCTGGGCACAAGCACATGTCATGTCAAATTCCTCCCCTAGTATCCCCGTTTTTAGTTCTGAAAAAAACTTGAACACGGACCTGCAGAGGGCGGATTCAATGTGTTTCTGGCCAGCTCATGTGTACAGTCCAGTTTCTTCACGAGCACCTTGTTTAATCGCGATCGTACCCCAAAGACAAAACGGACCTGCAGACGGGGGGAGTTTTGGGTGCTCTGTCCACCCCATATCCACATCCAAATGTTTCACTATGAGTACCCAGTTTTATCTTGTACCCCCAACACGTTCCTGGTCAAGCCACAACAGACGTAACCTGAGTCCTTGCATGTATGTACACTTCAATTCCACAGTCAAATTCCTCCTCGAGTACCAATTTTATCTGGTACCCCGAACAAAAAGTACCCCAAGGTCCAGACACAACAGTGTTCACCTTGGGTGCGGAGTGAGGGTATTTTTACGTTTACGCTTCGTAAACTTTTGCTCGGGGAAACGTATTTTGACGAGCTGGGAACACTACTTCAAAAGCTGATTCGGTGCTGAAAAATAAGACCTTACTCAACCCAAGGATTACCGCGACCCGGTCCTGGTTAAAAAATTAAGCACCTGTTACAAACCAGGTAAAGCTCTTTTTTAAATGATTAGATTAACCTGACTTAGCCCAAGGTTTTTTTCAACAAAGAACGGCTATAGCGATGTTGACCATCAGTACGAAAACATAAAAGAAGTTGCAGAACGATCACTCACAAAAATGGCACGAATGAACACATGGAGGCAACTAAAAGGACATCATACCACAAGGCACTGATCAAATAAATAATTGATCAGTCTTTTTCATTGTGACCGATACAGTTGTTTGTGAGGGGGTGGGGATGATGGAAGAGAAAAATGGATACCACATAAAGAATGTTCCATTCATATCTAGAAATAAAAGAAGAGAAAATAAAAAGTTGAGTCACTCAAGCATTCATTCATAATCAACATCTTCAAACAGTAACGGAATGCAAGCAAAGACCCAAAATGAATACCAAGATCTGTTTTGAGGGTCTTTGATGCAAGGCTAATAACGTCCACAGTCTTCTCTGAATAACACGATTTGTAGATCTGGTCTTTGATCAATGTTAGTCTAATAACGTTCCCAGCCCTCAAACACTGACTGACACAAGACTGGAAATTCCCTCCTGTTGAGTGGTGGAAACTTGGAGATGGTTTTCCCACCCGCCCGGTGGGCGAAATCCCCCCATTAGATGTACTGTAGATTATGTTTGGAAGGTGTCTTGATTGTTCCCGGCTTGCCAATCTCGACCTGATCAGATTTGCCCGCGGCAATGGTCAAGTAAAGTCCACATAAGGGGTCCGAACTTCCGAGAACCCCTTATGATGGCGTTGCTTTTAATCAGCAGCACGGAGACTACAGCCACTTCAACGACGATCTATAAGACGGTCGCCGCGCTATACTAAACACGCGCTTCTAGGTAAAAATAACACGTACAGATTGAAGCTCAGAAAAGCGATGAGGTGTCTTCGCGGTCCTCAAACCTGAGCCATAATAAGTTTGGCAGTGGCTTTCTAGCTCTGACTATCAGAACTCTGGATCGAGCGGTATGGGGGCCTTACAATGGCTGGCGTGGCTCGAGTCACCCCATGACGTGCTACACAGCAGCTCTGATATCCATCTTGATCTAAGGTTGTTTGTCACTACCTACATAAGCGCGGAAAGAAAGGAAAAGTGTGCCTTTGGGGGTATGAGGTACGTATAGAGGCGGCGTCTGTGTGGAACTTGAAACGAGGTTGCGAAGTGAGTTTTCAAGACATTGAACTTTGCCGCTAGCCCGTTTCTGGACAGCCATAACATGTGCCCCAGAAAAAGTTAGAACTATGTTAATTTAACGAGGGATGACTGAGAATAGGGACAGAATGTCGCTTAGCTTTGGCAAGATCGTCATCATTACATCAGAAACAATCCTCGACTTTGCTTCTCGAGTAAGGCTTCAGGGTTGACAGAATGTAGCCTAAAGAGAACTACAAACAAAAGGGTTTGAAAGATGCCAGCATTCAATCTAATTCAATCTAACTCAGAAAATGTCAATGTTTTCATCGCTTCTCAAGAGAGGCCCCAACACTGACAAGGATCATGACATGGCATAACCACAGACAAAGGTTTCAAGCCATGCTGACATTCAGTCATCAACTTGACGACTTCTCGTGTGAGGTTTCAACACTGACAAAGACAGTTCGCACACTGACTTCCTAGTGGGTGGTGGAGTCCAAGATCGCTATCATCGTTTTCCGACAACTTCAAGCCCGCGTACGTCCATCCTCCCACGATGCTGTCACAGTGTCCATGTCGTCACACAAGGATGTAGTGGAGATGGTCTGCGTCGTCGTTGATACTCCAACAAAAACAAAAAGTAAATTTTAAGGGGCTTATTGTCCGTCAGGTCTTAATTGCCTATATTGGACATGAATTGGTTTATACGATTCGAGTTTTTACGCCCTCACGGCTTTTGATGTATGCGTGTTTAGGTGGTATCAGCCATCTGCACTTATGGTAGAATGACCAAGATCTTTAACGTGCCATTGTGGTGACACGGGGGTGGGAGATGGATACCGTCTCTGGGTCTGCACATAAAGTTGACCCGTGTCCGTCCCGGCCCGGATTCGAACCAGCGACCTTTCGATCACAAGTCCAGTGCTCTACCACCTGAGCTACCTGGGCCCCCCGATACTCCAACTTGCCTAACTGGAGCTTTTAGGCATTGAGTACTGTGATGATGTCATTGGTGTCTATGTCGTCAAACAAGAGTTTATGTCCTCGCTGACAACGTAAGATGGCCAGACAAACTTGTTAGGCCATGTGAAAGTGGGTGACGTCTTGATTGTAATTGTCCATGTATTCAAGCAAGAGTTTACTTCCTCATTAATTACGAAACATGGCTGATTCCCTAAAAAGCCCGTTTCTCCTGTGAAAACCACATCCTGAATGGCAGCATTGGACAGCAAGACATGTCCCTAATAGGTCAGTGCTGCCACGGAGGTCATCACATCCGAATTTCATTGTGTGGACCATCTTCTAAATCCCCATAGATTTGTCCAGGCTTTACGTGGGATGCGACCAGACCACTTGGTCACACCCCCAAAATCCAATGGAAGGATGATCGTATTCCATGTTAAAGCCCGAACAGATGTGTGACAGTGTACATGAGCCTTCACATAGAAGGGAACGATTAAAGGTCCCTTTAAAGGAGTCAGCAAAGTGTTGGGGTGCTCTTATTCAACGTAAAAAAATAATGGACAAATCTATGTTGATTTTACATGATGGTTTACAGGAGCGTTTAGAAATAAAATAAAATGTCTTTAACAGAGTAAGCAAAGTGTACGGAAGCTCTAACTCAACGTACACGCCCGGTCCATTCCGGGGCGGGGACGTAGCTCAGTTGGTAGCGCGCTGGCTTTGTAGCCTGTTGGTCGCTATCAGCGTGAGTTCGAACCCCACGTTCGGCGAGAGATTTATTTCTCGGAGTCAACTTTGTGCAGACTCTCTTCAGGTGTCCGAACACCCCCGTGTGCACACATGCGCACGAAAAAGATCCCAAGTTCACAGCGAAAGTCTCAGGGCTTGGAAAACACGACGACACGCATGCATCATCTCTCGTCTCTGATTATCATGATCGTATTTCGATACTTTGACGAGACAAACCCAATGCTAGTGTGTCGAAGAAGACAGCCACAGCGGGTTTGTTCGAGTCAAAATATCACACCATATCTTCAGCATATTACCAATACCTGTCCCAATATAGGCCAACTGGTCTAAGAGGACGTTAAACCCTAATAGTCAGTCAGTCAGTCGGTCCATTCTATGTTGCATTTACATGGTACTTTACTGGGGAAGGCAGGTATCTTTAACAAAGATTGATGTCATCAGGAGGTACGTAATACGGTCTCCATGGGTGGCCGTGACTCTCACCTCACCAGGCAAGCTAGATTTAACTCCTGATAAACAATCGTGTTTCTTTAACTCCCAACAAGGTAGGCTTTGTTTGTAAAGCAGGATGACTTGTGCTTTTCTCTAAACGATAACAACCGCGCGTTGATTGCTACTTGGCAGTGGAATTGTAAGAGAGACTCCGCTTCATTCGTCGTCTTTTAATTACATCCCGTTGGAATGTTTCGTCAACAGCAAACATACGAATTCAAGGTTCAAGGATCATGATAAATGTAATACCGCCACTCCACGTCTTCCTCGCAAACTCCAGCCCTCATTCCTCTCTGTTAAATAATGTCGCACTTTAATAAATCGGTCAGTATCTTGTCAATGAGAGATCCGGTCATTTTTAACGACGTCAACGTACTTCTACTTGTTATTATTTTCTCCATTGTTCTTCATGACTACCTCTAGCCCTCCACTCCCCCCCCCCCCCCCCCCCCACATTACCCCCCTCCCTCGATCGCTCCCCAAAACTCCTCCACATAGCTACAACCAGGGAGCCGTTTAAAACAACAACAGCAGCACTCACGATTCGGACTCTACGTCCGGTCAAAGTAATCTCGCTTATAATATCAATGCTACGTTTTGTGCGGAGGGTTCAACGAGTGCTCATGGGATCTAATCCGGGTCTCGACCCTGAAGCAAGATGTCGGCAGATATAATGAAGAACAGAGTTATATATAAACACAGATGTGGGTGTTATTGTGAGGCAAGCTGTCGCATCCAGTGCACTCGGTTTTGTGATGGATTGAGGACTCTGAGGAGGGGGTTACGAAGGGGGGAAGGGGAGGGGGGGTACGTTTTCTTTGTTGTCTTTCTAGCTTTTCTGGTGATGCAATGGACATGCACTCAGTGGCTTAACATTCGCACTTCTTAATCCAATAGAGAAGGGGGAGGGGGTGGGCGTGGGGGGGGGGGGGGGGGTGGGCGTGGGGGGGGGGGGGTGGGGGGGGGATTAAGGGGGAGGGGGGGGACGTCTTTATTGATGTTATTTGTGGCTTTGTGGCAACTGGTGTTACAGCGTGAGTGCGTATGCACCACGTGCTTCTTTATCCCGCACTTTATAGGACAAGATGTGACTTCTCTGCAGCCTCTTCCATAAAATTACTATGTACATAGCAACATCAACAAGGAACTTAGTCGATACATATCGACAGGGGGCGGACAAATGGTTTACATGTGAAATGTGTGTATATGGGTGTGGTTCTGAAACAAACAAACCATGTGAAGCCCCCCATCCCACCGCTCGCGGGCTGAACGACTGACGTCTTTTCCAGAAGAACACCGCGTGTACATAATACACAATTCGATCGCGTAGCACTGCCAATGCACATTTTCGCAACGAAAACCGTGCTACTGTTTCTTGTGTGTTAAATCTGAAAGCAATATAAGTGAACGAACAATTGAAAACTGATATCACGTTACTAAACTCCCAAAAGTAATAAATTACTTCTGACTGCGGTACACAATACGGCAGTCACCTCTGCGAATGCTGTCGAAGAATGTAACCGAAAGTAAACATTCTGGGAATCTACGCGCATCGGCCTTGACGCAAGTTCAATACTGAGCCAATGAGCGCGCCGCGGCGAAGTTGGCAGCTGTAAGTCTCGCAGCGCTGGCTGGCTGAGCGAGTTGCGTGTCCATCCATTATTAGGTCCAAGCCGCACCGTAGACCAGATTAGTAGGTGCTTGATTTTGGTATTTTGATTTTACATAACATTAAACCTTTCTTGGGGTTCATGGTCATGGCAACAGCCATAATAATATTATATCATGTATAATATTACATTTCAGCATATTTGAATTACATGTCATCATACCAAACTGTCATACATTTTTATTCCTACATCATTCTGATTGATCACAACCAAACCTACTATCAGTGGACACATCCAAATGTAAGCGCCTGTTCTTGACAACTTTTAATCGATCTAAAAATAGCAACTTGCTGGGCCCTTTGCCGCCAACAGACACTGTTTGGCCTGTAGGTAAAATGTACAATGTATTTTCTGATTTGTGCACAAAAGCTTTTTTTCTTTTTTCTTTTTTTTAACATAACAATGTTTAATGTCACTGTATGTTTAAAAGACCATGGTCATATTTGTAAAAAAAATGTTAAATTAGAAAATAAATAACATTTTGGTTCATGATTTTTCCTACACCTGTGCTAAAAATAAGAAATAAAAATGTCGGGTATATAAGTCACTCAAATACAGCTAGGTATGAATGGCTCGGTTTGAGTTTGTTGCAGTTGACCCTGCACAATGCGACATATCATGTTTTTGTTGAACAATTTTGACGTCACCCCTCCCATAGGGTGACGTATTTCACAACTTCCTGTGTTACACAAACTCTGTGATGACCAATTTTGACGTCACCCCTCCCATAGGGTGACGGATTTCACAACTTTCTACAGATGAACAATGTTGCCTCCACCCCTCCCATAGGGTGACGGATGTCACAACTTCCTGTGTACACAAACTGATGACGTATTTCACAACAAAATGGCGCTGCCCATGGTCAACCTCTAAACTATCCGTATAGAATGGACGCCCCCATAAAAACATGACAGAGAAAGAAAGGAAAGCATTGCCGTGTCCTTGCAAGGACCCCTGCGCGAAACATACAATCTGCACTTTTATCACCCAAAAAACAACCACAAGAAGTTACCCAAAATAACTCAAAGAAAAGTCTGCGTGGCGGTATTTTCGAACGAATTCTCATTTTCGGATGAAGAGTGCATTCAGTATCACTCAATGCATCGGTTACTCCCACATCATACAGCTGTACAATCAGTTACCATTACTTCCGTCATCCTTAGAAGGCGCCGCTGGTGTACAATTATTACACCCCCGGTATAGGGGTGTGTATAGGATTCGGTCGATGTGTTTGTTTGTTTGTGTGTTTGTGTTCGCATATAGATCTCAAGAATGAACGGACCGATCGTCACCAAACTTGGTGAACAGGTTCTATACATTCCTGAGACGGTCCTTACAAAAATTGGGACCAGTCAAACACACGGTTAGGGAGTTATTGGTGGATTAAGATTCTACAAGGACTTATAGAGGGACATATTAATGGTCAAAGGGAAATAACCTTCTCAGTTGGTGGCAGTGAGAATGGTAAGGACGGGGGTGTTTTTCCTACCTCGGAGGAATTTCTTGTTGCTAATACCTTCAAGACAATACCTTCAAGACAATACCTTCAAGACAATACCTTCAAGTAGAGGCGGAAATAGTAGCATCAATAATACCCCAGGTAAAAGCTGTTATTATTTACGCCGGGTCCGTTCCCCAACATACCTACACTTCCGCAGTTTTTTTCGCTCTCCACTAATCCTCCTGGCCGGACGAGAGTAAATCAATCAATGCTGAGCTTCAGTAGTAATGGAGTCATCAATATTATTTCCCTCCACTAGACGACAGGTATTCGGTCAATCGCGCTATCAATATTACCCTCACTGGACTAAGCGACAGGTATTCCGCATTCATTGCTTTCGTACTCGGTGAAAAGTAATACGGAACTCCCTTTTTTAAGCCCCCTCCGATGTAAGGCCAAAGAGAAAAATATGTCTGTTTCCGGTAACATCGCCGGAAAAAATAGGGTCGGTTTTATTTTTTATTTTTGTTCCCTTTTTCTTACGTTTTCAGAGGGATTCCCGGCGTCTTTGACCGCCATGTTTTTTTCGCGTGACGACGGACACGGGAGGTAAGACTCTTCGATTGTGAAGTCTCATCGACCGATTACCTCTCTTTTGTTTTTGTTTTTTGTTTTTTTGTGTGTGTGCGAAAAGCGAAAAAAAACCACTTCAGGGTCGGCGCTTAAAAATAGGGTCGGTCGGGTTACCGGAAACAGACATATTTTTCTTTTTGGCCTAAGACTAAGGTCTTGAGACCGTGCTTAATTCAGACTGTCTGTGTATAGTCTCTGTAAATGTATCTCCAGTTTAAGACTACCTCTGATTTTCTCCATTTTGGAGGTCTTAATAAGGGGGTTCCACTGTACTGATAATCATTGCGTACAACGCACGTCAGGTATTCTACGCCCTCATTACTTCCTGTACACACCTATACCTGAAGGCACTGACCGTATTTGAGAGCAGTGGAAATCCCTCCTTACAACACCCCCCCCCCTCCCGGCCGCCAAAAACGTTTTGTATAGATCTATATACAGCGTTGTACTTTTACCTGTACGAGAGAGTGGTGAAAATACCCCTCCCCCTCCCCCTCCCGGCCGCCAAAAACGTTTTGTATATTTATATACAGCGTTGTACTATTACCTGTACGAGAGAGTGGTGAAAATACCCCTCCCCCTCCCCCTCCCGGCCGCCAAAAACGTTTTGTATATCTATATACAGCGTTGTACTTTTTTACCTGTACGAGAGAGTGGTGAAAATACCCCTCCCCCTCCCCCTCCCGGCCGCCAAAAACGTTTTGTATATCTATATACAGCGTTGTACTTTTTTACCTGTACGAGAGAGTGGTGAAAATACCCCTCCCCCTCCCCCCCTCCCGGCCGCCAAAAACGTTTTGTATATTTATATACAGCGTTGTACTATTACCTGTACGAGAGAGTGGTGAAAATACCCCTCCCCCTCCCCCTCCCGGCCGCCAAAAACGTTTTGTATATCTATATACAGCGTTGTACTTTTTTACCTGTACGAGAGAGTGGTGAAAATACCCCTCCCCCCTCCCCCTTCCTACCCGCCAGGTAAGTTATTCGCACCAATGTATACACAGCGGCGTATCTTTCACCTGTACGGCGAAGGTTGGCTGCCCCCTGGCCGGCAGGTAAACCTATTCATTGTGCACGCTTGGACACACACACACACGAGGGGGCAGCGGCAAATAATGGGAGGTCAAAGCGGTGCGAAAAGGAGAGGGACTGTTTGGCCGGATCGCCAGCGGTCCGTGTCACGATCCTCATTATCGCCCCTCGGACACACGACCCCTGGGAATGACGATTTTGATGGTTCTTTAAATTAGGTCTACCAGGACAGAGATTGAGACTCGATGAAAAGTAAAACTTACGCGGGTAGGATACATTCTTCTATTTTTTTACCGGGGACATGTAAAAGCAGCAGAAGAAATATTGCCAGATTGTACTTTATTTCAGGATAATTGTCCTGTTCAGCTTATTTCAAACCCCGCTTTGTAGACTTCAGTTGTTTTTGTTTTGTTGCTGTTGTAACTTGTTGTTTCTACTCAACGAGTGATTTAGTCACTAGTCGATGGTGCTCGTCAATTGCCGGAATTGATGCATACTAAATTTAATAAGTTGTTCTTTGGTGTTTCTTATTCCAAAATCCATTGTTGAAATCTCCGTGAAGACTTTAATCAGACGTCAGCATAGATCACCTCCAACAGTTACCATGTGCACAGAATAACGTCACCCCAACAGAACTACAGGCATGCATTTCTCCATCAGAAGGTTATTACATCCCTTCGTTTGTGTTCCAGTCCACGTGGCCTTGAAGACGCTGAAGGAGCTTGAACCTGTCAGAAACAACTATAGACCGACACACGGTGGTCAGCCGAAAGGGGTCATCTTGGGGCGGGGAGGGACGCCGCCTTGACACCGCGTGGCATCTGTGAGGGACCGTAACTTACACTGACCATCCGTAAGACGGACGTCGCCACAAAACACCAATTACCTATCGGCCTATCCCTCTCATTTCCATGTCTGACTATCTCTCCTGCATCTCTCCCAGTGTCGCACTTGGTATGTCCGGCGATCTCGCCGTTATCTATCAATCTCTTATCGCAGTTTATCTCTCCGTCAATCCCTCCGTCAATCTCTCTCTGTCTCTCTGTCTTCTCTCTCGATCTCTCTCTCTCTCTCTCTCTCTCTCTCTCTCTCTCTCTCTCTCTCTCTCTCTCTCTTTCTCTGTATGTCCAGGGCTGAAGGCCGGGTAGGTACTGGTCGAAATACACATCCACGGCAAAGCGAACAAAGGCCTTGACTGCGAACTCGCTTCTAGACAAAACAATCACTCAATCTTTCAAATTCTTCCAGACAAAACAAACACTAAATTACCACTCAACAAGAAAAACAACGCCACGACAGCTGCACTCAATTGCAGGTTGCCACCGCTCGGGTCAGCACGGATGAACGCATGTCAAGCCACGCATCCCCCTTCCCTCCCCCTTTCAACCCCATAGACCATTTATCTCTTTGGTCTATGCACACACACAACGAAACCCTTCAGTCGTTAATCCCAATAAATCTCCAACCCATCAGTGCGGATTTCAGCTGCCCTCGCCCGAGCGTCAGAGCTGTCGAAATCTTGAAGGCCACGAAATCCTGACTGTAGTTTAGAACTGACAGGTCAAGTTTTCACTCCACTGACACTGGCGTGGGTATCTTGACCACTAAAAATGCCCCTGTCGTGTCTGTAATGAGCCGACGATAGGCGGGATTGCTGGACGATAGAGCAACAAGGGACCGTAGACTGAAGAGATTGACGATGAGATATTGTGCGAATGACGGAGAGGCAAGAAAAAATTTTTTTTTTTTTTTTTTTTTTTTGGTTGGGGGGGGGGGGGGGGGGGTCTTTTCTTGTTCCAAGCATATCATGTGTGGCGTTTAATCTCTATCAATATTTTCCAAATGATCTCATTCAAATACGTTTGACCCACGATGGACATAACATTTATAATATACAATACCTCTTTCCAATCATTATAAAATAAATATATGAAAGTGATGTTGCTGATGCATCACTGCATAAGAGATAGAGTGCTAACGACAATGTGGGGGAAGTGTGGGGGGGGGGGGGGGGGGGGGTAACTCACAGGTAGCTAACCTATTAGGGACATGCTAAAGATTAACTGGTAAAAGTGAGGACGAAGGGAGGATGACGGGAAGGATTAGAGTGAAGATGAATTTTTTTCATAAAAGAGTTGGATTTTGGTTCCATGCTTTTTGTTTTAACCAGTAACTGAGATCCATGTACACTTTAAACAACAACCCCCCCCCCCCCCCCGCCTCCCAGCATGGTCCCACATTCCCCATCGTCAAAACTATGCCACAATCAGTGTTACCAGGTACAACTGCCCCCTAGCGGATACACCCAGAAAAAGAACCTGTCCAAAACACACAAGACGACAACAAACCACTTTACGAACCCTCGTAAGGCGGCAGGCACGGCGAAACACAACATGCGACGTACCCACTAACCAGACAGCGTCTCTGTCATCCCATAACACTCCTGGTGTAACCACAAACCACACCTATTTCAATTCACAACAAAAAGGCAAACAGCATCAGTGTCTCACGAATGTTACTATGTATACATGTTAGGTTAGTTCGCAGAAGATCGCAACCGAAAAGATATACATAAAGGATATACAACCTTCTGGCAGGACGCTCTCCACTGTCAAGGATTAGGAAATGGTTTGCGAGGGAATGGGTGGATTACGGATTGGAGGGGGGTGGAAGATGAAGGGATGGAGGTATGGAATGGGTGACCCCTCCGTGCGTTACCAGACTTTAGGGGAAGGAATTTGAGGCAATTTACGGGGGGATGACAAGACCATTGTCCAGCTTGATTGGCGACTTGAGTGACACTGGCAAAGTATTTTATCCCATCACCGCCCTTTCCGTACAGCGAAGGGGTGGGGTGGGGGTGGGGGGGGGGGGGGGGGGGTTCTACGTGACGGGTGACTGAAACCTGCCCCTGATATCCCTCTCCGCTGAACTTCCAATGACAAAAATTAAATTACTATACATGTATGAGCTTAAAAGAGAAAGTTACTAACTTCTGCAAGAACAAAAGGACAGGAAGTGCAGAATAGAGAACTGGATGGAAGTAGCAGCCGGTAGCCAGGAGGGGGAAGAACGGAACCAACAATGCGAGGAGAGTTCCTGTGTTGACAGAAACAGGAGACGCAGGCAACGAACCTCCAAAAAGAGAGCCAGAGAGTTACTGGGAGAGAGAGAGAGGGGGGTTGGGGGTGGGGGATGAGGAAGGAGAGAGGAAGAGGGGCGATGAATGAGAGAAGAGAGATAGACGGTAAGAAAGAGAGAGAGAGAGAGAGCGAGAGAGAAAGAGAGAGGGCAAGGGAGAGAGAGAGGGACAGAGACACAGAGAGAGGGACAGACAGAGAGGAACAGACAGAGAGAGGGGGACAGACAGGGAGAGAGACAGAGAGATAGAGACAAAGAGAGATGGAGATAGACAGAGAAATAGACAAAGAGACAGAGATAGACAGAGAAGACAGCAGCCGAGAAGAAGAAGCAGAGACAGAGAGAAATATACATACAACCAAAGAGCCATAGTCAAGAGTCAGAACCAGAGAGAGAAAATGGAAGAGACAGGTAGACAGAAAAAAGAAAGCCCCCAGTTGGTATGTGTGAAACAGGTATGGGTGTTCCAGACCCGTGGCTGCGGCAAGGTGAGGGCAGTTGCTAACGGTTCTAACGGTACATTTGGCAATCATTATCCCCCAGCCTCCCCGTCCGTGTCCTTTCCATCACAGAGTCAAGACGTGTGTGAAGAGGAGGAGGGGGGGAGAAGTTGGGGGAGGGGCGAAGGAGGAAGCAGCTCAGCTTCTAGCACAAACGTTGGCAGGTGAAAACCCCTCTTGATGGACCTTGCGTTCACCTTGCTTTCCACTTGTGCTTCCAGAAGGCTTTGCCCCCCTGTCTCTTCAGTCAAAGATCTTCTAATGTAGAAGATCTTCACTTCAGTTCCCTTCAGGCCCAACTCTTGACTCTTCCCGTTCCTCTTTGCGTTTACGTTTTTTTCCTACACAGGAAGCTCCTTCATTTGTACAGTTCTGTCTCCCCGGCCTTTCAACACACTCCTTCGTTTTCAAAGTGTGGAACTGTGGTACAGAACTGCACCGAAAAGTCTGGAAGGTCCGCGCTAGAATGTGTTTCACTAAGCTCTACAGTTGTTTCGAAGGAGATTATGTCGACTTTAAGTACTGACATAAAGTAGAAAATAGAAAAACAAAGAATAGAAGAAAAAGTGTTTACGTCTGCACAAAAATGTGTGTGTTTGTGCGTGGGTGTCTGTGTGCGTGCGTGTGTGAGCGCGCATCCTGCGTTCCTATGCTCGCGCAACTGCTTGTTGAATACATTTGTCTGTCGTGTGTACACACCCAAACACGTATGCCGTGCATACCGTCACAAATATTTCCAACGAAAGCACGCCATAACTCTAAACAAACCAACCTCAGCGTAAAACCAAAGCCATCTTGACGTCTCCCACCATCAAAGGCAAGAATAAAAGTCATACAGCAAGAAACATATTTCCCACAACCACTTGTAGGGGAGTGACATATACAACAAAAGCACTCCCAGAATTCTCCCCCCCAAAAAAAAATTCACACTCTCTGACACCGACTCGAGCATGATGCAAACAAACCTCTCACACAAAAGGGCATGATGGTAATGCTTGAGGACCAGGGGACCTCTGCGACCCTCTGATAGCATGTTTTCAACACTGGCGTACACACGCACTCGGAATCTGCACCGAGTGCACCGCAACTGATCCCATTTCGCCTCCGTCCATAGAGAGTCTTCGCAAATTGGTAATTGTCCCCCCTGCAGCTATAATTACTACATGCAGAGTCAGTTTCGAAGCTGGGTATAGCTTCAAAGGCACAGTCTTTTTAGTGAATACGGTTCCGCTCACTTTCTCAGATCTGATCAAGCTTTAACATGCGATAACTCAATCCCTCCACACGGACACATACCAACAATCACCTGCCCAGGTGCTTGTTGTGCAGAGTTGGAATTAATCTGAATTAATTTCACAACGGACACTATAGTTGCTTTTTGTGAAATAAATTCATAACCATTTTCTGACTCAGCACAGAAACCATCGAGATCGTTGATTTCTGACAAAGGGAAGCTCTTTTCTTTTGTTAAAACCCTGACCAGATCTTAAATAGGGCGGGGATGTAGCTCAGTCGGTAGCGCGCTGGATTTGTATCCAGTTGGCCGCTGTCAGCGTGAGTTCGTCCCCACGTTCGGCGAGAGATTTATTTCTCAGTCAACTTTGTGTGCAGACTCTCCTCGGTGTCCGAACACCCCCGTGTGTACACGCAAGCACAAGACCAAGTGCGCACGAAAAAGATCCTGTAATCCATGTCAGAGTTCGGTGGGTTATAGAAACACGAAAATACCCAGCATGCTTCCTCCGAAAGCGGCGTATGGCTGCCTAAATGGCGGGGTAAAAACGGTCATACACGTAAAAGCCGTGGGAGTTTCAGCCCATGAACGAACAAACAAACAAACTAGATCTTAAAATGGTGAGCCGAACAAGCTGTTTTCGTGGCAAGGACTGAGGCTTTCTTTAACCACTGTGTGACAGCTGACGGCAAAACCACTACAAAGAACTTCCCAGGGAGTGTATCCATTATATACACGGGTGAGGTGAAATGCAGCTAATTAGATAGTGTATAACGAACGATATTTCATTGCTACGCTAAGTGCAAAGTCTTTGGTGTTACCAAATGGTTATCAGTTTTCAGTTGACACGCACTTTTCTGTGGGTGTAAGAGTATAGATGCGTTTTCCAGCTTCGAAGTTGTTTTGGAAAAAATGAAAATTGTTGTAGCCAACGAAACAGACATTTCCTAACACTCATTTTCAAACGTTATTAGCTTTTCAGTTTTCCACCTCATTGCGTTAAGCAATTACTCTGGAGCAACCGTTTTCTTTAAAACATGCTAAACTATAAGACGTCAGGGAGAGAGAGAGAGAGAGAGAGAGAGAGAGAGAGAGAGAGAGAGAGAGAGAGAGAGAGAGAGAGAGGGGAGTCAGGGGGAGAGAGAGGAGAGAGAAAGAAGAGAACTTAGAGAGAGAGAGAGAGAAAGAGAGAGAGAGAGAGCGAGAGGAGAGAGAGAGAGATAGAGAGAGAGAGGAGAGAGAGAGAGAGAGAGAGAGAAGAGAGAGAGAGAGAGAGAGAGAGAGAGAGAGAGAGAGAGAGAGAGAGAGAGAGAGAGAGAGAGAGAGAGAGAGAGAGAGAGAGCTAGCAAACGGAAGGAGTAATCATGCGGTAGCGTCTGGCGCATCCGCGACTTTTATGCCGACAGCGAGGCTTTTTACAGCGCAGCCTCCGCGGGCTTATGGCGCAATTAAAAACATACCTGTGCAATAACTCCATCACTCCTCCTCCGCCTGCTAAACCCATGCTGCTGATATATTATATACAGCCCCCCCTCCCTTCTTTACCTTTCCTTTCTCGTTCTTCACTCTCCCTCAACTTGCTGGCAACCCGGTAGGAGTGCAGAAAACGAGGCATGACGAAAAACTCGCAGTCGAAATAAAACAAATATACCTGTGAAATTAGTCCATCGGTCTTCTTTCTCGCGTGCTTAGCCCATGCTGCTGATATACTACCATCCCCGCCTCCCCTCCCCCCCCCCCCCCCCCAGCCCCCCCCCCAGCCCCCCCCCCCCCCCCCGTACTTCTCTTCTTTCCTACTATCTCTCTCGCTTGCCCACTTCTCTCCCAATCTCTTCATACAACATGGCAATTAAACGGACACAAATAAGCAACACTTGTGCAATTAAAACAATAACTATAATTACCCCATCACTACTCCCTCTCCTCCCCCCCCCCCTGCCCCTTCCCTCCGTCGCTGTTGCAGTGATACAATTACACCCTTCCCACCAATCCTCTTCTCACCCATTTTAAAAAAAAAAAGTTATTTTGTATTTTCATTAAAACATTTTTTTTTGTTATGGCAGCTGGAAGTAATGCCGCTAAAACTAATGCTAACACTCGGAACTTTTGGTATAAACAATTCCCCCACACCTTTCTCATCCTCCTATTGCTCTTTTTACCACCCCTCCCTCTCTTTCCCCCCCCCCCCCCCCTCCCGCCCGCACTTCCACCCAAACTTCTTTCCATCTGTACTTACTGATGGCTGGGAGTATATAAAACATGACACAAAAAACTCGCAGCATGCTCCGAAACTGACACACTCGTAACCTGGCTGAATACGTTTTCATACGTGCAGGTATTTAGGTATTCAGCGTATGCGTAGTTAGCGCCGTATTTTATGCTCTGCTGCCGTGGAAAGTCTTTTCAGTCTTCATTTACCTGGTTGCATTTTTTTTCTCGAAGTCTTTCGCCGCCCTGTTGAGCTTCACTGGGAGACAAACTGCTTTGGTAAATAAAATGAAGACGTACAAGGTGAAGGGATTTATTTCTTCCACACCTATAGTCTTATTTGCTGCTGTTGTGATTATAATTATTCAGTTATCAATCCAGTTTGATTTATTACTGGTTATTAATTACGAAGTTTTGTGTCCCATTATTACATTTATTTTGTGTTGTTTTTATTGTCATTTTCTTTTAAATTCATGTAACCTCAGGTGTTTAAAAAAAATATATCGCCTTGCCTTGCCTTGCCTTGCTAGGCCTAGGCAAGGTAGCCTGTTGAACATGCAAATTATGTTAGTAAATAATTTAGATTGATGGCAGTAGAATAGATTCATTTATTCTTTAATCATCTTCGTGCATTTTGTCTCAAGGTCTTTTACCTCTTAGCTCAAGGAATTTTGTTGAATTTCTATGTGATGCAAACTGCTTTTTTGAGCAGGTAGAAAGGCAATCGAATCGATTAATTTCTTCCACCCCAACCATCTTCAATCAGTTTTCAATTATCTGGTTGCATCTTCTCGAAGTCTTTCGCTGAGCTCCAGAAAGCCTGTTGAACTTCCATTCAAAATAGATTGAAAGCACCCGAACTGATTAATCTCTTCTCAAACAATACAAAAGAAAACAAAGACAGAACGCACCCTCTTCCCCGCCCATACTTCCAATAATTAAAAAGATAAAGAAAGAAAAGAAAAGAAAACGATTAAAATTTTCTTAAACAGCTGAGACAAGAAAACGGGCAGGTAATCTTCCCAAGTTGGATGAAACAATCCGCGTGAATAAAACGCCACTCCAACAGAGGGGGACAGGTTAGAAAAAACGAAAAGACAAAAAAGAAGTTAGCTGCGAAATAAGAAGCTCGAGCAATTTTCTTTGCTGCCAAGGCGGAAGAGAGAAGGAAATCGTTCGGAAGACATTTAGAATCTTCCCAAACTAAGCGAGGGCCCTTGAACGCTGTCCTCTGACTGATATCAATGCTGCTAAATCTGCCACATTCCAGTTAAAAAAAACATCCCCCATGCAATTACGAGTCCGCGGTGAAATTAAACGCAAGGCCAGCCGCTTTAAAAATGCACGCTTGAGGAGGAAAAGAAAGATGGCTATACGCTGCAGGGAAGCGACACAAAAAGGCAGAAAAATGAGGGGAAAAAAAAGAAACTGCACTTGAGGAAGAATTAAAAATAGAAAAGAAAAGAAAGTTCCGGAATCTTTAGCTAGTGATCAGTTCTACTCGCAACACTCGGTGCGGAGTAAAAAAGCGGGCCGAGGGCAAATAGCTACGCATAGAAAAACCTTCCCCTTCTTTGCTTTTTTTCCCAGTTAGCGCCGGATTTCGAAGTAAAACTGTGATGGGTTTGCAGATGCATTCAGTAGGGCCTACGTCATAAATAAGGAGTTCAGGAACAGTTCAATTTCTACAGACTCCATCCACATTGTCTTTTTTTAATGAGAGCATCACACCTAGCTCAGTGCATGGCCGTACCAAACTTACTAAATATTTCCATCTGTAGTGCAGTATTGTGTTTGTTTGTTTGTTTGTTTGTTTTACAATTGTCGTTAAAATCCTCGCTCTTCTATCGATCGTTTATTGTTGAGTACTCTGTCTGCCTGCCTGTCTGTCTGGTCTGTCTGTTTGTCTGTCAGTCTGTCTAAGCGCGTGCGTTCCTTCCAGTCTGTCTGTCTATCTAATTGCCAAATTTATAATCGATTCCGGACGTTGTAAATATAAAACTACCCAAATCTTCCGTTTCTATAAGAACTCGCTTTTTTCCCAAGGACGCCGTTTTCCTCCTTCTACGAGCAGCCAGCTGAATTATAATGGCGAGACAAATTTCGCTGGCTGGCGATGGGTTGTGTTAATAGCCGCTGAATTCTGACAATGTCGTTGCTTTCGCTTCGGGAAGATAGACGGCTTTTCTCGCCAATTTCCTCCTCATTTGTCTCGCACGGAGTTTCCTGCGCACAGCTTTTCCGCACGCTACAATTTGCTTCGATGAGGAAGATTGGCGCCGGCGGTTGTGGGTGGAGGTGGTTTATGGTAAGAGGGGGGGGGGGGGGGGGGGTGTTTTGGCATCTTGAACACACGGCCAGTACCGTGTAACTGGCCTTGATACGGAACGATCCAAGGGGGGCAATCTCAGTCATCTGAAAGAGGGAAATCCAAACGCAATCCGCTTTGTTCGATTTTATGGGCTTGGACGATAGAGAAAAATAAGAAAAGCAAAAGCTGGAGTCCAGTCTGGACGAAACTGCTATCAAGAACGCAGAATTGATTTTTTCTGAGTTTTTTTGTTGTTGCCGTAAGCGCCATGTTTATCGGAGCAGGAAACTCTTCCAGAGTGAGGCCCCTTCGTTGATGCATGTCAACAAGCATCAGATGTGCGAGAAGCGAAATTGTGCCGCAACTTCAGTTTTAGCTCGACACGGCGCTTACGGCAACAAAAAAAACTCAGACAAAATCTATTCTGCGTTCTTGATAGCAGTTTCGTCCAGACTGGACTCCAGCTTTTGCTTTTTTTATTTTTCTCTATCGTCCAAGCCCATAAAATCGAACAAAGCGGATTGCGTTTGGATTTCCCTCTTTCAGATGACTGAGATTGCCCCCCATGGATCGTTCCGTCTCAAGGCCAGTTACACGGTACTGGCCGTGTGTTCAAGATGGTGTTTTGGTTGCAAAAGCGGATGTCTATTGCAAATTCTTCAATTCGTTGAGAGCAGCTTCCTCATAGTATTGAAATGTAATGGGATACTCGTCACACTGCTGCGAATTTAATTTTGTTCATACACATACGTTGTGTGATGATATCAACTGCTAAGTGTTGACTACAGTCTCTGTTGTATTTTTCGTATTATTGGTTTTTGTGTGTGTTTTTTTTTAACTCATACTCACGCACGAATGCACCCCACCCCCCAACACTGATTAACAGAACAGATAAACAGAACCTCAGTCATTAAAACAGATAAAACGTAGGCAAATCAGGCTCATTTTGAGCACGTACCAGACAAATCAAGTTGTAAATACCCGTAAGATAAACTCTGGCTTGAGTTCGTGACCTAACTGTTCGCGTATAACCATTTTGCCATACTTCATTTGACTTAAACCTTGTTTAAAAAAAATAAAACTATATAATGCTCTATTCCTTTTGCTGATTTACACGCAAACTTATACCAACGCGCTTAAAATTCCACACAGGTCTATTGCAGAATGATTATTTTTGGCGAGCTGTACGGCAAACAACAAATAGCTTTGAACAAGGTGAGAGCCAAGAGATTCGCAGCAGGTAGAGGGGACTGCTAAGTGCTTTCCTTGCGATAGGTGCCACCCTTATCTTGGAACCCTCTCCTCTACACTGCTGGGACGCTCCGTGAGCTAGGCCTTTATCGTGGTACACAGATTGCTCACAACTCTGAGAGAGAGAGAGAGAGAGAGAGAGAGAGAGAGAGACAGACAGACAGACAGAGACAGACAGACAGAGACAGACAGACAGACAGACAGAGACAGACAGACAGAGACAGACAGACAGACAGACTGACAGAAAGCAAAAGAAAGAGAGCGAGATAATGTGAGAGTGAGAAAGAGAGACAGACAGAGAGAGACAGAGACATGGAGACACAGACAGAAATGTCAAAGTACCACCTATGAAAACATCACAAAATGCTTTTCTTGTGCGTAATTGTATTTGACATTACAGAAAGCGATAAGCCTGAATCAAAACAACCCAAAGGCATGGAACTCCAGCAACCAAAGATCAAAAAAGCCCAAGCAAACGTTATTCATAAACTGATGTCCTGCACTTTGAACTTTCAACCGGTGTAGGAAAACGAACACGATCTCTGGGAATCACAAGAGACTTGTGTCGAAGCTTTGACAACGCTGTTTGCCCATTTAAAACGGACTTGCTTGTGTACACAGGTCATACAGTTGTTTCAACTTGGCCCTCGTCTCTAAAACTTGACGAAACTCAGTCTCAACCCCCTACGGTTCGTGTTTTGCCTAGCGAGCCTCCGAGTACTTACCTGTCAAGTTTTTTGCAGTATTTCACCTAGTCGGCTTGTTGCCTTTGTAAGAATAAACCGCGCAACGTTTTACGAGAAAAACAGAATCCCACATGCTGTTTAAAGATACCCTCCTATACCTTCCCGTGTGGACCTGTCTTGTAAATCGCCACAGATCCGTCTAGGCTTTTACATTGGATGAGATCATCCTTCCACATGGACACATACCAAGACTCTACATCCTGGCTGAGAGAAATTCAAGTTTTACGCCCTCACGGCAAAGCCAAGGGGGGGGGGGGCATGTTCCCGGGTTTTAAGCTGACTTTAGATGAGATACACAAGCGTATGCGTGTTTAGGTAGTATCACCCATCTGCACTTATGGCAGAATGACCGAGGTCTTTTACGTGCCACTGTGGTGACACGGGGGTGGGAGATGGATACCGTCTCTGGGTCTACAAATAAGGTTGACCTGTGTCCGTCCCGGCCCGGCCCGGATTCGAATCAGCGACCTTTCGATCACAAGTCCAGTGCCGCTCTACCACCCGAGCTACCCGGGCCCCCATACACCCTGGCTGCTTTTCTATTCGCTTATATATAACTTCGTAACCGACTGACGCCAATATCAATCTGCGAAAGAAATGTTGAGTCAGCAAAACAAGGTCCACTCTGCACAGGAAGCAGCGAGCTAGGTCGTTAATCTTGGTATGTGTCCAAGTGGATTACATGCATGTGGACACATCAAGAAATTGCCATTTACACACACTTTTGGTATGTGTCCAAGTCTTCTTCTTCTTCTTCTGCGTTCGTGGGCTGAAACTCCCACGTACACTCGTGTT
>NC_090248.1:53417862-53430362 GCF_037325665.1 Littorina saxatilis | reverse complement strand
CTTGCCTCGGTACTAGCTGGCAATCATTGACCTGTGTGTGCAGAAACCCCCTGTGCCCGCCACCCCTCAATCTCTCGTTTTAGTCTTTCCCTCTGTGAATCTGCCTCACCCTCGCGACGGTAAACCCTGGGGGGCGGCGCTGCGCTTGAACGCGTGTTAATTGAGTTATATACTGCCCTATTTTCTGGTAAAATGTATTCCACTAGATTTTGATCTCCGAATGAAAAGGATCTCTTGCCACCACAAAACCCATGCGAAACGACCGACCGCTTTCTTCAAATTTTCCAAACCTGAGTATCTTTTGCCCCCCCGAGGCAGCAATGAGTCTTTTGAAGTGTTTTCGAGATTGTCTTCTCAGTCTCAGATTGCACAGGTAGGGAAAGGTGTGTCTGTATGTTCCACCCATAGGTATTTCGAGACCTGGCTCTGGAACACTCTGGGCAAACTTGTATGCTTCTCCTCGTTAATAATTGTGAATGTTAAGTGAAGAAATGCACTTCTCTCACAAAGGTGAATTACCAAGTAACTGATTCATCCCTCCTCCCTCTCCCCATCGTTACCCTTTTTACAACTCTCGCCATTCTAAGACACACCTTTCTCAGTTTTTCTTGTTAAAACCTTTTTTTCAAGACTCTCTTTCTTTCAAACCTGATTTTATCAGATTCGTTGTAGTCCTAAACGGAGGGAAAAAGAGGGGGGTGGGGGGTGGCACGGAAGAAGACCTGCAGTGAACAAGGGGGAGGAAACCGACGTAAAACTCGGCACTGCAGCCTTATCGTTCTTCTTACCTGAAAACCTCCCAGCCCTCCCCATATATACATACTCCTATACCCACCTATCTATTCCCCCTTTCCACCTGGCCCCGGCTACCTGGGGAGGATGGGCGTCAAATGAAGAGGGGAGGAAAATTATAGAGCCACGATTGTGCAGCTGGAGGTACGGGGGAAGCTTCTAACAGGAAGCCTGGGAATGCCGCAGTCTTTCAAACTCGATAATAACTCACCTCCGGCGCTTTCGTTGCAATGAGAAGGATTGGAGGGTAGAGAGTTAATAAGATGTTTCTACCTGGCATTCATCAGAAATGTACCTGGGAAATTACGTGTTTTTACCTGGCAGTCATAAGCAATGTGCATGAGTAGGAAATAAGGTGTTTTACCTTGCATTCGTAAGCAATGTACCTGGTAAATAAGATGTTCTTACCTTGTATTCTATAGAAATGACGTGAAAAATTATGGGTTTGGTTGGTGGAAGAACGATCCTTTTTTGCGTGGTAGAATGCTGAAACTCACACGGGGAAATTCGGGCAGGTTTAATTGGAGTTATACAAGATGATTAAGGTTAGGCGATTTTTTTTTGCGACTGACACCGACGGAATCAAGACTGAGAAATCTAAGGAACTTTAGTAAGAACGCCAATGAACTCACAGATTATATACCTTTAACAACATGGGGAATTTAGAAAGCTTCAAGACGGAGAAATTTAAGGAAGAATGCTAACGTACTAAAAGATACCTTTAATACCATGGGGGCTTTAGGCAGCTTCACTTTCTTGTAAGATCGACAACACGGCTAAAGAGGAGGTAAAATAAATCGTGACTGAGATCAATTGACTTAAAAGAAAAGAAAGACAACAAAATGAGAAAAGTTCAGCCAGCAAACTGACTATTTAGCAAGCTAACCTGGACATGCTGGAGGGCCGTAAAAACTCATAGCTCCTGCGCATATTAACGACAGGAAATGGACTGGAACGGAAGGAATGAAACATACATTACTGAAATGAGATGGAAATGTATTGAGGGTGAGAGTAAGAGCGTGGATATGACAAGGAACGGATGCAGGATAGAACAAGTCGCGTAAGGCGAAAATACAACATTTAGTCAAGCTGTCGAACTCACAGAATGAAACTGAACGCAATGCAATTTTTCAGCAAGACCGTATACTCGTAGCATCGTCAGTCCACCGCTCGTGGCAAAGGCAGTGAAATTGACAAGAAGAGCGGGGTAGTAGTTGCGCTGAGAAGGATAGCACACTTTTCTGTACCTCTCTTCGTTTGAACTTTCTGAGCGTGTTTTTAATCCAAACATATCATATCTATATGTTTTAGGAATCAGGAACCGACAAGGAATAAGATGAAAGTGTTTTTAAATTGATTTCGAAAATTTAATTTTGATCATAATTTTTATATTTTTAATTTTCAGAGCTTGTTTTTAATCCCAATATAACATATTTATATGTTTTTGGAATCAGGAAATGATGAAGAATAAGATGAACCTAAATTTGGATCGTTTTATAATTTTTTTAATTTTTTACAATTTTCAGATTTTTAATGACCAAAGTCATTAATTAATTTTTAAGCCACCAAGCTGAAATGCAATACCGAAGTCCGGCCTTCGTCGAAGATTGCTTGGCCAAAATGTCAATCAATTTGATTGAAAAATGAGGGTGTGACAGTGCCGCCTCAACTTTTACAAAAAGCCGGATATGACGTCATCAAAGACATTTATCGAAAAAAAAACGTCCGGGGATATCATTCCCAGGAACTCTCATGTAAAATTTCATAAAGATCGGTCCAGTAGTTTAGCCTGAATCGCTCTACACACACATATATACGCACAGACAGACAGACAGACAGACACACACACACACACATACACCACGACCCTCGTCTCGATTTCCCCTTCTATGTTAAAACATCTAGTCAAAACTTGACTAAAATAATGTAAAATTGACAGGTTGGAATTGTCTATAATGGCTGCTACTGAAGGCACTATAATCAGAGATATTCTAAGGTACAGATAGCAAAGCTAGAATAGCTTTGCTGCCACCATGTTAAAGATAAGAGCACCTTGAATGCAAGATGATGACATTTCTAAAATTAAAAAAAATATATGAAAAAATCACTAAAATCGAAACAATTAAGTTAAAGTGAGAGTGAAAGAGAAAAGTTGTTAGCAGCAAAGGGAAGCAGGGGGGGGGGGGGGGTGGGTTGGGAAGGGGGGAGGGGGGCGTAGATAAACAGTAGGAGGAAAAGGAAAAGGTAGGCCCAATAAAGCAAGCCCCTTCCAAACCCTCCCTACCTCCCTCCCCGCTAACCCCGACCCCCTTCCTCGCATATAAAAAACCCAAAAAGTCGTGGTTCAGTACGGTTCGTTACCTGCAGGAGGTGCCAGAGCCCAACAATCCCGCGAGTTCTTGTCGAGTGCTCACCTGTGCCCAGGTAAACAAACAGCTTGCGCGCCTCCCCGCTTATTAATGGTGTATGAATGGACTGGGGGAGACGCTGACGTACACTAAATCTATCTATCACCTCTGGCTTGGGTTGAGCTACTTTGGGGCATGGAAACGGATGGAGAATTTGACGGCCTGGAGATTAAACTGCGCGTATGGCTTTGGTATGTGTGGTTGTGTGTGCGTTTGTGCGTGTGTGTGTGTGTGTGTGTGTGTGTGTGTGTGTGTGTGTGCGTGTGTGTGCGTTTCGCTTTCATACACACGCACGCATGCACACACACACACACACACACACACACACACACACACACACACACACATTTTTAGCACGCTCGATCATCGAACGACTTCAAAAATATATCACACGCCAAGACTGCACCCATAGACATAGACGACTGTGAGGCAGGCCTCTCTCTCTCTCTCTCTCTCTCTCTCTCTCTCTCTCTCTCTCTCTCTCTCTCTCTCTCTCTCTCTCTCTCTCTCTCTCTCTCTCTCTCTCCCTTCTTTCTCTCTCTCTCTCTCTTTCTCTTTTTCTCCCCCTCTCTCTCTCTCTGACACTCATTTTCTTTTACTCTTTCTTGTCACTCTTTTTCTTTCTTTCTTACTCTTTCTCTGCAGGTAATTAAGAGATAGTCTGCGGTCACGAAATGTCGGCTGAAGGTTCTCATTAGAGCGGTGCCCCTAATCTCTCTCTGATCCTCCCTAATCTGTCTTGTAGTTCCCCCCATCGGTCCCCTCTTTGTGGGTGGTGCCAGCCTACATCTGGAGTTGTCTGCGAGCCAGATTCCCACGGATCGGAGGGGCTTAGCTTTTTGTCTATCTTCCCGTGACACATTTCTTTGTATCAGACTTCCACACAGAATCACCAAGATCAGTTGCTAATCTGTTTTAGCTTTTTTGTCTATCTTCCCTGACATATTTCCTTATATCCTCCCAAAGTATCACCAAGATCAGTGGCTTATCTGGCTTTTGTGATCATGTTATCTTCGTGATGAAGGTGGTATTTGTTTTGGGTTGTTGTGGGGATAGTTTATATGTAGTTATGGGGGTCAAGGCTGCACAAAACATTGCTTTGTGATGAGATACTGAGAATGTGTGCGTTATTAATATTAGCCAAAGGCTCGATACAATTTTTGTCCACATATCAATTATTGTCCTCGCCGATTGCTGTGTGTGTGCACGTGTGATTGAGTGTGTGTGTGTGTGTGTGTGTGTGTGCGTGCGTGCGTGAGTGCGTGCGTGCGAGCGAGCGAGCGAGCGTGCGTGCGTTCATCCGTGCGTGCGTGCGTGCGTGCGTGTGTGTGCATGAGTTGCGTGGGTGTATGTGCGTGCGTGTCGGTGTGCAAGTGTGTCCCTCTCCCCCCCCCCTCCCCCCCCCCCCTCCTACTAAAAACAGACTGATCACGACACCTTTTCACTGTAGTCCTCTTATACACCTTTACATTTTGCCTTCTACTTCGTAAACAAAAAACAAAACACACAACAACAAAACAGACACATAAAACAAAAAGCATAATTCATCACGATTAACATCCAACCTCTATCCATTCTCTGTCCCGGCTTTCATCTTTTTGCCCATCCACAATTCTGTTAGATACAGTCCGGTGGGACGTTTTCATCTTTCGCCGTGGTGATATTTCGGCGATTCTCGGCCTCGTTGATCTAGTATAAACTCTACACTGAACAAAAAACCCACCCTTCGATAGTACTGATGAGCGACCTTGTGTACCTTACATTCATGGGGCCAAATTTGTCCAACCAATTTTTATTTTATTTAACTTAGAAATGTGATTCATCCTAAAACGTTTCCCTTCTTAATTACTCAAGGGACGTAACCACTCGGTACACGTTTTCGAATAAATCGATTTAGGGGGTGAAATCTATTACATTTCACCACCAATTTTCTTCACATGCAAGAAACTGACATGCTTTTCGTCCATTGAATAATTTCACTTCTTAATTTTACCAGGAAACAACATTTCAGTCTTGAGTATATATATCGAGGGGGAAATATGTACACAGGCGAAACGGATGAAATCGTGACACCGGCATCCCACCCTCCACCCCATCGGCCCCCAAAACTCTCAACATCTGCTCCAGTCTTTTGCAGCAGGTACGGGGGTATGGCAGACTTGGGGGATCCTTTTGAAGTGGGAGCCGGCCACAGGCCGCGCAAAGAATGGAACCATAGAACCCTCACACATCGCAGTGTGCACAGCAACACAGAATGCTGGTCCCCGGTACTCACTGGGGGTAGGAAAAGGAAGGGCGGGCGACCTTTCATCGGCCAATGTCTGTCTCGAGTTTCACACACACACACCAAGACATTTTCAGGAAAGAATAATGCCCTGTGCAAGGTTGTGTGGTTGTTTTTTGGCCGTGTATTTGTGTTGTTGAGGAAGGCCAGTACTGGAGTCGAAGTTTGTATTGCTAAGATAAAACACTGAATCAGTGGAAAGAGAGATAACGGTCGGGGAACGAAGATCCGGGTGGGAGGAGGGGATTGGGGGGTGGGGGAGGGGGGTATTTTTTATTTTTATTGGCATGAGGAAGTGAACAGCATGATGCAAAATGTTCAGTTTAAAACCCAAATCTTATAATTAAGGAGATCAATCAAGAACATGAACCAACCCCGGCCTCATCCTCCTCCCATCCGTCCCTCTGACACCCCCACCCCCCCGCCCCCTACACCATACAATCATCATCAATGAAGAATAAAAACTACCACAACAGAAACACACATACAGCCCTATTAGCTAATACACGAAGAAAACAACCCTAAAATCTTTCTCCTTCAAATTACACGTAACACCTTTCAGGGTTTCCCCCTGGAAAGAAGCGAAAGCGAGTTGGACTTGCCCTTTAATTAGCTTAAGCCCTCTGTTGAGTTTTTGTCAAACTTGGTGAAAGATTCCAATCTCGGCAATAAGCCGACGAGGACAAAGGCCAAGGGGTAAGCCACTGGGCCCAATGCCGGGAGAAACCAGGTCCCATCTCAGCAGGGAAGCTATGGTGCGAAAAAAACCTTGACTGTTTTGACCTCCATGATCCCCCCGGATTAGTGAAGGTACACCTTGAGCTTTAGCCTCCTTCTTCTTCTGGGATATACTCAGCTACCCGGCTTCTCTCTGAGTCTCTCTGTCTCTGTCTTTCTGTGTTTTTCTCTCTTTCGCTCTCGCTCTCTCCCCCTCTCTCTTTCTATCTCAATCTCTCGTTCGGTCTGTCCTTCTGCGCGCGCGCGCGTGTGTACGTGTGTGTGTGTGTGTGTGTGTGTGTGTGTGTGTGTTTGTGCTTCTCTGTCTGTCTGTCTGCACGTATGTGTCTGTCTCAAGCACCATTGTCACATGAATGTTCTTCCACCCACCGATCCGTCATTGTCCGTGACGACAAGTGTATTTAACAAAGAAATCTCAGTCTCTCCGTCCCTATCCAAACACAAACTCCCCTCACACACTGTACCTTTCTAACCTAGTCACCCCCCGACGCACTCAAGCCTCCATGCACCTCATAATATTTCAGGATCATCGTTTAATACCCACCATAACGTCCCGACACTTTCTTTTATCCCCCAACGCCTGTGTCTGCCCCCCCCCCCCCCCACCCTCACCCAGTAAACAAAGCCCACACAAAGAAACCCCTGCTCATCATTCATATTTTCATAACCGAGCCATCATCGCCTCCGCTTTGAAAAAAAAAGTGCATTAAAATGGCGGATTATGGGAGGGGGAATAAAAAAGGCCAGCTCTCCAAACAGAGGGACCAAGCGGCGAGATCAAAGGCACCGACAGCGGTTGGAGAATCAAACGGCAATCCGTTAAAAAGACTTGTTGATCCTCGCAGCTGAAGGGGACCCTGCAAGGCACACACTGACCCTTCAGGTGAAAAAGGTGAGGGAGGTGAGGGGGGGGGGGTAAGGGGAGCGGGGTTCCGCACACAGTCAGCGGTCTAAGAACAGGAGGGCAAACCGGACAGGTTTATACAGAGAGAGAGAGAGAGAGAGAGAGAGAGAGAGAGAGAGAGAGAGAGAGAGAGATGAGAGAGAGAGAGGAGAGAGAGAGAGAGAGAGAGAGAGAGAGAGAGAGAGAGAGAGAGAGAGAGAGAGAAAGCGGAGAAAGGGGTCTACTGCAAGGTACACACTGACCGGCGTTGCCCAATACAGGTGAAAAAGTGAGGAGGGATGGAGAGGGGAGGGGGGGGGAGGGGGGTGTTCTGTTCAAACGGTCTGAGAACTAGTACAGCAAACGACAGGAATAGACACTGAGGGGTCCAACTGTAAGATACTAATTGCCCCCCTCCCTTCCCCCTCCCCATGCAGGTGAAAAGACAGACAGAGAGAGAGAGAGAGAGAGACAGAGACAGAGGGTGGGGGGTTAAAGAGGACAGGTGCAGTGTGACCTTTGACGAAAGGACACCTATCAAAGAGACCGCCCCTCCGCAGTGAAGAACTATCAGTTGACACTATCAGTTGACACTCTATCATTGCTGCGTTTCTATCATGGAACCAAAGTGGGTCCATTCTTCGCGCACTCCCACCCAAATTTCATTCATAGAAATCACGATTGACCCTTTACACGCAGCCTCTTTGAAGTTATCATTGACTCCCTCCCATGTTTTATTCACAGACATTCTGATTGCCATGTTTGACTGCACCCTTCTGGAACATATCATTGACCTCTCTCTGAACAGTCAATAAGTGTCAAGTTTTTAGGGCATCAATTTTAAATGTTGACCAGTTTTTTCACCGGAAATGAAGAAAGCCAACCTCGAACTCTTTCCCTTATTTTATATCCACACAATGTTGATGATCCTCCTTTAATGGCGGACCTTTTCAGTTCGGATTGACCACTCCTGAGCGGTCAAGAAGTGTCACGTTTTGATAATAATATATTGAGTATTGAAATGTTGACCGACGACGGACATGTCTAAAGACAGTCGAACCTGTCTTGGCGACCCGCTCCCTCCCCCTCGATAACAACCACCTCACCACAAAGACTAGCCCGAAGTTGTTTGCTACATAGTTCACATTTTCACAGCGACCAGCTGTCTACAACGACGGCGTTTGGTCGGTCGCTTAGAAGGTCGTTATAGCCATGTCCGACTGTACTATGATTTGCAACAGGTGAAATGCGGGTTAAACTATACGCTCATAGCGGCCGGGTCATCAGGTGACTGTGCAATTATCTGTCTTAGTCTGCTTAATTATAAAGTCACGATGAAAACGTCCCATGCAAAAAAAAAAGAAGTTAAATTCAGGTAGTACTGAAGTAAAGACTCATCCAATGATAACTTGGACATATGAAATGAAAGGGTTGAGATAAAGACCAGTCTGATAGATAGAGAGGGGTGTGTACATTTCTCATCTTCGCACAAGGTGACTGTGTACACGTGCATGGACTTGGTTGTCAGCAAACACACAAATCATCTGACTATTGTTTCGTCCTCTTCACTCGACAGGGGACCCCACGAGTACTGGGTACACAAACAAGCTTGGGGCAAGTTCGAATACATGTAACAGTGGAAATCTCTGCCATGTATTGTGAATATATAGAGCTTTACTTTGTCCTAAATGTGTGTGTGTGTGTGTGTGTGTGTGTGTGTGTGTGTGTGTGTGTGTGTGTGTGTCTGTGTGTCTGTGATTGCCTGTCAGTCTGTCTGTTTGTCTGTCTGTCTGTCTGTCGGTGTGTGTGCCTGTTCTTCGTTTGTCAGTCGGTGTCTCAGTGTCTGTCTTTTGTTTACTTTTCAATCTCTTGTCGCAGCATCTAAAAGTTCAGTCAAGTGAAACACGGTCTTGTACAAATCAGGGAACCAAACTCCCCGAACATATAACTGGAAAAATCAAGTTACTACGCATTATCTGTCTTCACTCTATAATACGAGTCGTCGCAAGAAGTCAGGTAATTATAGAGTAATGCCTCCCCCCCCCCCCGACTCCCCCCCACACACACACATACAACCTACTTCTCTCTTCTCACTGCAGAAGAGTAAGAAGCAAGCGCTACTGATTTGGTGACAAAATTTCAAAAACACACAGTGCGACAGCGCTCAGACAGACATCAAACAAAACACTGAGGAGTCCCCCAGACATCTAATGACACGTCTTCGGTACCATCACAGGGACCATCAAATGGGCGTGACGGACACGGCGCGACTCTCGGTGCTTGTACCTCCACCCTCAACAGAGCGGTGCCAGGGAATTCTAGAGAGAGAGAGAGAGAGAGAGAGAGAGAGAGAGAGAGAGAGAGAGAGAGAGAGAGAGAGAGAGAGAGAGAGAGTTCGATCCGGACTCACAGACTTTCAATTACTTAGTCTGTGACATACGGAGCCGGGTACCCACCGGGGTATTGTTTCCATCGCTGACGTTTGATCGGTGTGTTGAAGTGCGCATCACGACGATGTTCATTAGCTTAAAAGTTATCCGCCAGCAAACATGAGCAGTATAGGATTAGTTCTGCCCCCTCCCCCTACCCCCTCCCACATTTGTGAAGCACTGAGGGACTTATGTCCTGCTGATAAATTAGTTTATTCAGCTGCTAGTGCTGGTTTTCTTTCTTTAAAATTATCAAGATTTACCATTCAGACTCTTTTTATGCTGATCATTAAATCACTGCCCGTACCTAATCCCGTTACAAAAGAAAGACAAATGTAACGGCGACAGAAAAGAAACACAAAGCAAATCATACAACTAGTTCTTTTCTGCGAGCATGCAGTTACTGAGTTATTTCCAGCACAGAACTAGTTATTTTTAGCAAGGACAACGTCATGGACCAAATTGTGAGAAAACAAAACAAAAACTACCGCCTGCAGAAAAGAAAACAGGAAATCACACAAGGAAAACGCAGTGCGCACGATAAAGAAAAATCAACCTCAACCGAGACGACAAAAAAACATGAAGACAAGCGAAGAAGAAAAACTACTTCCTTTATTGGCAAATCTCGTGGCACCAATTAGACCTCATCGATTGTGGACGAATAGAGAACCCGGTGTTTGATCAGCGTGTAAACCAACAATCCCCGTACGGCAACGGAGAAATGAGCAGCGCAGGTTGACAGAGAAATCAAGACCTCTGCTCTCAGGTAACTGGCGGGCGCCCCGCTGTTTGCTTTCATAAATAGCGATGCAATCGGAAAACATGGCTGCATGGGGTGAAGGGAAGTAACTCCTTGTCATAACACCCGCCGGTCGGTGCGACGTAACTTTTGATGAAGGGTGTAGCATTTCATCAAAAAGCCGGCCTCGGAGATAGTAAGACTGCGGTCGGAAGTGTGCAGAAATGCAATGTAAACTGTCCTTATCGTCGTGGAAAAAAAAACGTAGACATATCGACGTCATTCAAACCTCAAATAATTTTTGATGAAGGGTGTAGAATACTATCAAAAAGCCACAGAGATAGTAAGATGTACAGCTGTCGGCAGTGTACAGAATTTCAATATAAAGATGTGCTGTAACAGTGTATTGGTAGCATAATCGACGTCATCAAAACCACAAGAAACTTTTGTGAAAAGCTGTAGAATTCCATCGAATAGCAACAGAGATAGGAATACTGCTTTTAGGAGTGAACAGCTGTTCACTTCTAATGGCGTACTGTGAAACTGAATCTGTCATTTTCAAGATCAAAACCATAATTTGTCATTATAACCAATCGTAATTCAGCCTCGTAAAATGTTGACAGAGTGTTAAACTTCAGTCATCATAGTAGTTAACTCATTGCTTCCTGTAACGTCCATCTAACGCCTGCATTCCAGCGTGTTGATACACAGTTACTACACAGTTACTACAATTCTGAGTGACCTGCTGCAGCACAGCTCTGGTCTCGGCACAAAAAAAAACTTAGGTGGGGTAGAAAGTGTTAAACCTCACACCGTCAAACTCACAAAAAGTTATTGTTACAAAGTGTTCAAGCACTAATCCCTCAAGGCCCGTCTCATAAATTCACAGAAATTCGAAAGGACAGATGAATTCCACCCTTATCAACGTAACAGCGTTCATGCGAAACCAACACCGGTTAATTAATTACCCGGACGAAACATGCCTGGTCGTATTACTAAGCCCCAACGCTAGTCATCCTTCGCTGACCTGGTTAGGTAAATACACAATTTGACAGCGGATTGTATGAGGGCGAGCGGAGGGAGGGAGTGGGGTGGGGGGATAGCGGCAAGGTAATTAATGAGAGAGCAGGTAAAGGCAGACGTTACCTGTGCCGCCTCTTCTGCTCGGCAAACACCTTTTCAGGTTTCACAAACGAACACCACAGGGAACCGTTGCTGCCCTGGTTAGGCAAATACAAAAATCGCCAGTCTTTCAACCGGACTGAGACTAGAACAGTGGGAACTTTGATCAGATGGGGACAGGGCGTTTCGCAGAGAGTCGACTCGGAAAGCAAGAGAGAGGGGGAAAGGGGGTGGAGAGAGAGGGGGGGGGAGCGAGAGACAGAGCGACAGAAAGCAGGAGAGAGAGAGAGAGAGAGAGAGAGAGAGAGAGAGAGAGACACACACAGAGACACAGAGATATGCAAACAAGGTCAATGTTCGACTCTGAGGTAACAATTGCTCTTTTTTTCACAGAAAAGCGCCGTTGTTCGACGCTGAGTTTCGCAGAGAGTCCTCTGAGGTAACAATTATTGCTCTTTTTTTCACAGAAAAGCGCCGTTGTTCGACGCTGAAACAAACAACAACAAAGCAAAGACAAGATACCGCTGAACACTCACTGCCTGGCATACACATACATACACACGGCAAAGGGTTCAGAACTTGCACCCCATTGGGAAAAACGCTGCAACACAGTCAGGGAAGATATGACCGATAGTGACAGAGTGAGACAGTTGGGAAGGCAGCAGGGGGAAGAAGATAAAGAAGAAGAAGATAGGGGGGGGGGAGGGGGGTAAGACAGTACAACAAGGTACCGCAGAAGTAGCAGAGCAAGAAGAGGGGGGGGGGGGGGGATAAGGGGGTTAGACGGGAGAATAAGGTACCGGTGTCACGTTTTCATCTTTCGCCTGTGTACATAGTTCCCCCTCGATATATACTCAAGACTGAAATGTTGTTTCCTGGTAAAATTAAGAAGTGAAATTATTTATGGACGAAAAGCATGTCAGTTTCTTGCATGTGAAGAAAATTGGTGGTGAAATTTAATAGATTTCACTCCCAAACTCGATTTTTTTTTGAAAACGTGTACCGAGTGGTTCATCCCTTGAGTAAGAAGGGAAACATTTGAGGATGAATCAAATTTCAAGTTAAATATAAAAAAATTGGTTGGACAAATTTGACCCCATGAATG
>NC_090248.1:53394500-53417662 GCF_037325665.1 Littorina saxatilis | reverse complement strand
GGACAGACGATGCTACGAGTGTACAGTCTTGCGGAAAAAATGCAATGCGTTCAGTTTCATTCTGTGAGTTTGACTGAGCTTGACTAAATGTTGTATTTTTGCCTTACGCGACTTGTTATTTTCTCTGTCCGTCTGTTCCTGCAAGAGTGCTCGGTGCCAGGCAGAAGCAACGGTATGGTATGTGGTGAGTTATGCTTTTACATTTCTTTCTTTAATGAATGTTTATAAAACTATCTCTATTTTTCTTTTATATTTAAAAACAAATACATTATACATGTATAATACATTTAAGGTTGTCTTTATTTCTTTATGGCTCATAGTTCCTAGATGTCTAGACTAATAGTAAAGGTTGATTTCTTGAGTTACTTTTCTACAAACTCTTTTTCACGTTCTCATATTTATTCAGTTTCTGTTTCAGACGACAATAATTACAAATATGTTGAAAGCAGGCAATGAGCTGTAATAAAACTGAAGTGTACTGGTGTTCCGTTGTAATGAAAAAGAAACTGATCGTAATACGAAAGTTTACTTGGGAATCGAGGACATTTTGGGAACAAATGTAGGCGAAAGAAAAAAGACATAGCAAAACAAAATCAATTTTTGTGTTTATCACATCGTTTTCATTTCTCTATTTCAGTGAATTGCAAACATTAGTGTTTTTCAATGCCCAGGACAGCTGGCAAATCAACAAGTTGATCATTCAAACACGGGGCAGAAATGTATTCAGCACAAAATCAAACCATCACACCGAAAGCAAATTGCTTCCAGAACTCCAAAGCATCCCCAAACATTTACATCCGGGGATCTTTCTCTGACATCTCACTCTCAATCTCCCATACGACAAAAGCGCGGCCCGAAAAAAAAAGAGAACAAAAAAATAAATAAAAAAGAATATGTAATCACTTCAAAATATTGACTCGAGCTAAACGATTTGATCATTAATTAATCAAAACGAACTCCTCTGTAAACGCTGCGTCGTTGAAATAGGGCGAAATATAAACAACGCAACATACGGGGAATGGCGTTATGAATCAATTTCATTTCTATGCAATCAATGCCTGAGCGACTTCGGTTTTTCGGCGTAGAGCAAATTGAAAACCACACGGATGAAGGTGGTTCGTGCCACAGGAAACGAATGTTTATTCGTAGACAGAAATGTGTGTGTTGTGCATGATGGTCAATGAAATCAAAGATAGTGGCTCTTTTTTCGCCGAAAATGGAAAAAATGGTGGTAGCACGTCGGTTTCGGCGAAACTGAGTCATTTGCGGCAAAATGAAATGGTCAATTTGTACGCCATCGTTGCCCTATTCTCCGCCTCCCTGTGAAAGCTAAATTCTCTCAGACACAGCGAGAGAGAGAGATAAAGAAAGTTAGAGAGGGAGAAAGAGAGAGAGAGAGGGAGAGAGAGAGAGAGGGAGAGACAGAGACAGAGAGAGACAGAGACAGAGAGAGACAGAGAGAGACAGAGAGACAGAGACAGAGAGAGACAGAGACAGAGAGAGACAGAGAGAGACAGAGAGAGAGACAGAGAGAGAGACAGAGAGAGAGACAGATACAGAGGGAGGGGGTATGGAGAGGTGTGACAGGGAGAAATAAAAAAAGTCGTTCAAAACAAAAAAAGAATTCAAGTGTGGATTACCTTCAATAAAATAAGAAATGGCAGAAAAAAGTGGTGAACACCAAGAGAGAGAGGGGGGGGGGGGGGGGGGGGGGAGCAGGGAGAGAACATTAAAGTCGTTCCAAACAAAAAAATAAATCAAGTATGGATTACCTTGAATAAAATGATAAAAAATTGCAGAAAAAAGGTATGAATACTGAGTCCAAATTTTGCATAGCGATTAGTTGGGGGACGTGTTATGACCAGACTTCAGCATCAGACAGGCAGAGCAAAAGGTTCCTGCATCCACTCCATGCATGCAGCAACAACCAAATTAAAACGTCTTAAAGTGATGACAGCTTCGACGGGATTTTAATGCAGTATTTATATAACAAGGATGGCAACATAAGGGCACAAAGGCGGCAGTAGGCATGGCTCTTAAAACCCTACTCCCCCTAAGCTGAAGAAGCCTAATCCGTAATTGGACCGGAGGGTGTTTCGTAATTCTACGAATTGATATTCTTTTCCCCCATACGCTGCCTTTGGTTTCGCGAAGACTTCCGGCTCTTTGGCAGCGGGCCCCGCGTGCATACGGCTGCTGAAGGAAAGATACCCTTTCAGATTCCAGTCGTATGCCAGCATGCGATCTGATCCGAGTTACCATTCGTAGATGGAGAAAAGGTCAACAACTAGGGGACCCAGTATCCGTTCATACCTCCGCTTACATCGGCGTTCGGGAATTCCAGAATCCTGGGTATTTGTTGCGTTTACGCAATCACACCTTTGTATTTAGATGTCTACATTGAATTTCTTGGCTAAAGCCTATGATTGTTAAATTTTAGGTAAGCCAGGTACTTGTATTAGCCATGTCTACTTATGCAATCAAACTGGCGACTCCAGATTTGTCAAAGTTTGGTTAGAGCCAGTTTCCGCCACCCCTGTGCCCTAATGTAACTCTAGTACGCTGTCTACAACTTTCACTTTATCTCAAAACAACAATGTTAGGTTTATCAAATGCTGGAACATTTCGCTTCGAAATTCTAAAATCAATGAATTTTGCAAATGTGTCGACAGCTTACTAAAGGTTAAGGAACAATGCATATGTTATTATGTAAAAGAAGCTCTTAATGTTCAGAGTAGATGATTGTAGTTAGACCCCTTCCCCATCGTTGGAAATATGTCCAGGTCTGCCTCGGCGAGATCCGCGCTACATTGTGCCTGAAAGTCCACTTTCTCCAACAGAGCGCGGGCAATCACGTCCCCTTCTGCCCCCAGAACCAATTAGCCCCTTGCACAGCATTTATGCTGCTTGCGCGCAGCTCCATAATTTGCCAAAGTAAGACCCTTTAGTTCTTGAGATCACGACAAGGACAGAGTATATCAACACAGTTGAAATGTACCACATTCTCGGGGCCCCCAGAAGCTGAAGAGTTTTAGCTATTTTATGAACAATTTATGGCTTATCCTTGATTTGAAACATGATCAACTGGTGTCAGCAGCCACTCATTATTTCTTTTAAAGTAAGTATTAATTTTTTTTAATCTTTTTTGACAGCCGGGGGGGGGGGTCCGGAACCCCTGTAACTTCCCCCCCTAATCCGCCCCTGCATTTATTAAACATGTTGAGGCAGACTGGGCCTTTAAAGCTACCCGCAAACCGGTTTTCCTCCTGTCACGTGATTACCTCTGTTTGTGACGTCGCATGCCTGCCGTGTACGTCACAGAACGTACTGTCAACGTTTTTATATCAAAGGGCTAGATCTGGCGCGAAATGAAATTGTCAAAATTGCGCCCCAAGTTGCACCCTAAATCACCTCATTCATTGAAAATACCTTCACTGTGCAAAGTTCCGGCGTTGCGGAAGAACGAGGTTCACCTTATCCCTTTGTAACTAGTCTAATGATCTGCTCCGAGTTACGAATCACCTCGCGCTGCAGTATGTAGATCTACAATTTGTCTAACTTCTTCACCTCTTTTGATCATTTCATATAAGGTATAAGACATACGCGGAGGCTAAGAATGCCGTAACTTTTGATCAGTTCAATCTGTTTGTCCAAGAATGTTGAATCGGGCCTTGTTAGCACATACATGTCTATTGACTGTGAATTGTGCATGATGCACAATTCTTCAAATTCATTCCAATGATAATATTAGCATCAGAACACAAACAGAACCATCATAATACCATACGATACCACCAAGGATACTTCTGATCACGGATTGCTCAGGATATACAGCGATATACATCGATACAAATGTTTTCTCCGTTACGACGTCTTACCACGACAAGTTCAAGACGAAAAAGGAAGTTGGGAGATTTACCTCCCTTGACTTATCCTCGGTGCGACTTTCTACAGAAAGGTGAACAAATGATCATTTTCGACCGTCTTACCAGTTACATGTCTTACAGCCGAACCAGGTCATAACCAAATTTAAGTAAAGACTTACATTGTTATAGAGCGCAGTCTAGCCCTGATCCTGACGTAAATTGTCTGAAACTCGCGCGACTTTTTGCCATGGGGGTGAAAGACAAACTGATCCAATTTCGCTGTATTTTTAGCCGCTCGCTTCAGATTCAAGAAAAAAACAAAACCCTCAAAACTCCAGCCATGAGAAAAAACAACAACGCCTAAAATTGCTTTTTTCTCTGTAGTCCATAAAGCACAAGAAACGTCAAGGCTAGGAAGTTGCACATGCGGCAGCGAAAAAAGGAAAAGACAAAACACAAAAAAATCACAGGAAAACTCAATCGATCGGCGATTGGCCCTGAGGATAAAAAAAATGGGGCCGATGTAGACAACGATTAATATTGATTAATGTCGCTATCGCCTAAGATTGCTATTCTCTTGCACTTGCACACTCTCCCTCTGGTTTTTCTCTCCTTTTCTTTCACGTCTTCATCGCCTTTGGCATTTCACTTTGTCCTTCTTTTTGTCCCCTCTCTCTCTCTCTTTCTAGGTCTTAGTGCCTATCTGTCTCTCCCTGTTCCCGTGAAGTGCTCAAGTCCTGCTCGCCAATTCCACACAACGATCTTTAAGCACGCGGAGAAGAATTCCTCCTTAACCCACCCCCCGCCCCACCACCACCACCACCACCGCCGCCTCCCCCCATCCCCTCGTCATTGTCTTCCTGTAGTTAAAGATACCGTCCATCTTAAATGAACGATTACGTCAACCTTAACAGATCTGTCCCATCTTTTAAGTGAGGTACGTAACACAACGATCCGATCGCCTTCCTGTTCGTAAAGGTTTACTACCGTCCCTACTACCCCAGTCACACATAGACGCCGCTTCTACTACGCTGGAAAAGTGTCCGAGAGCGTGGCCAATCGTGGGCCAAACGTGGGAGGATCCCCATGAGCGTGGTTTGGTCAGGGTAGGATCTGCTAGGTCGGGAAGCTGCACGCTCTCCCTACGCTTATTTTGAACTGCACAAAACAAGCGTAGCCGGGTCGTGGCGCAGTACAGTCGTGATGTAGTTTTTCTTAATTTGCCATGACGTCCTGTATTTTGACGGTAATATGCCCCGATTGAATAACTTTTTCAGATCGGCGTAATCGGCACGGTGGTGGTAAGGGCGTAAGGACGTAGCGCTGTGTGACTGGGGTATAAGTGAACAATTGTGCTCACCAACGTACAGACTGTCCTTAAGTGGGCGAAGTCAACTACGCGAAGTATACTTCGCGAAACTGGCCGCACGAAGCTTCAGCACTGAATTTTCGGTAAAAAGACTTCGCGAAGTTGACTTCGGGCTGAATACACCCCTTCGGAGTTTCGAGTGCGCATGCGAGGCTAGTCACAGTTTTGGCGGCAGGGGGCGCTTCGTTGTACCAAACACACTCGAGATCCATTCCGCTTAAATCATGAAACTATCGTGGGACAAAAACCACAGAAATATCAAAGAGATAAGAGCTTACGAGGAAAAACTTGAACGCAATCGGCAATGTACCTCTTCTGAAGACCTCGTGTTTGGTACAATTTGCAATCCCAGCATGCAATGCGCGGACTCTCGCCTGAGACTCCGAAAGGGTGTATTGGGGACTACTCGGTCTCTTAGGTGAAATTCGGAAGTCTTACGAACATGTGTGTGTGTGTGTGTGTGTTCTGAGGTGGGACTGCGCATGAACTCTAAAGGACAAACTAGACACGACATGGGGATGAGTGCCGGGGGTGGTGTTATACGAATGGGATGAGCGCCGAAATGGCTGCGATCTGCTGGCCGATGTGAATGCGTGATGTATTGTGTAAAAAAAAATCCATCTCACACAGCATAAATAAATCCCTGCGCCTTGAATATGTGCGCGATATAAATTGCATAAAATCAAAAATAAAATAAATAAATCCCTGCGCTTAGAACTGTACCCACGGAATACGCGCGATATAAGCTTCATACTGATTGATTGATTGATTGAATACAGAGAAAAATAAACAAAGAAATGTTGGAATAAGAAACAAAACCAGGGTAGCAGAACGGGGGTGGTATGGGATGGCGAGTGTGTGTGTATGTGTGTGTGTGTGTGTGTGTGTGAGGGGGGGGGGGAGAGGAAGGGGGGGGGCAGGGATACAAAAAAACGCATCAAGCTGTGCAAGTGTATTTACCCTGATAACGCAACCTGTCTTTCCATCACTCAGGATAGCAGGCCGCCAATTGCCCCTCTATCTGTAGACACTTCCCTCCTAATAACCCACCCACCCACCCACCCCCCCCCCCACCCCCCTGTCTTTTTCCTCTCTTTACTTTTCCTTTTCTTCGGCTCTCCATGGCTTGCAATTCTGAGGACAGATTTGCACTTGCAAGCAGGAGGGCTCTTAATGATGCTTTAGACACATCGAAGGTAGCAGATCGGTTGCGACGCTCTCTGGATTTTGCAGCGTTTTTGCAGCATGGATTGCTGACCCATTTTTTGTAAAATAAGTGTGTACAGTTCCAACAAAAACTGCTTAACTGCTCTTGACGCTAGCCCAAAGCAGACGCGATAGGCAAGCTAAGGACGTGAGTTTGCTTACAATTCGTATAATGGCCAATACCAGTTAGATTCGTATTCGTTTTGTTCAAGCGGATTCGTTCCTTCGTCTCCTTTGTGTAAATGAATTTGAGCATGAATTTTCGGAAAACGCATTTTCATTCAAATGATATCCAATGAAATCTGACCGAACAATCCTTTTTCCAATCGTTTGCGAAGTTAGAATCTGAATATAAGCTCTTGCTTCAACCAAAAGTAATTGTATGTAAACCTGTTACGCTTCAAAATAACCACTCCTCGCAGAAAATCCCAACAGCGAAGGACGCAAAACGACAGCAAGCAGCAGCGCCATCTAACGACGTCACAACTTGTTGCATGGACCAGCATGCACCAGCACGAGAGTCTCACGAGGGCGTCCAGAAGCGAGGGGAGATAAGCGTAATTAATCTGAATCCCGGACCGCTGTTGTCGTGACCTCCCCTTGCATTGCTGGGGATGGAGAGAGCAGCGGGGCTGTAGGACCTGATGCATCTGGAGATCTCTGAGCTGATGGCATCCCTCCCTCTGTGCCTCCAGGCTCATCTGACATCCAATCCAATGTCATCTCTGCAACGAACACCCCCCCCCCCCCCCCCTTAGCCCATGCATTGTCCGATCTCCTGTCTGTCTGTCTGTCTGTCTGTCTGTCTGTCTGTCGGTCTCTCTCTCTCTCTCTCTCTCTCTCTCTCTCTCTCTCTCTCTCTCTCTCTCTCTCTCTCTCTCTCTCTCTCTGGCTTGTTCCATGTCCTGTCTATTACTTCATCCGTTCACTTTCCGCATCGACACGATCTCTCTTACTCTCCCTTGTTCTCTCTCTCTCCCGCCTCTGTATCCCCCCCCCCCCTTCTCTCTCCCTCCCCCTCAGCCTCGCTCTCTCCTCTCCTATCTCCCTCTGTCTTGTCCCCACCCCTCTCTTTCTGTGTCCCCTCTCTCTCCCCTTTCATTTCTCCTTCGCTCTATCTCTCTTTCCCTCTCCCTTATCTGCAGCATCAGCTCATCAGCGTGTACGGCCTTGTTCGTTCTTGGCCCCAGCTTGTAATCCCCGTGTGAACAGCTCTCTCCATGTTGGGATGGGTTGCTGGAGCCGAAGTGCCCGTGTTGAATGTGGGATGAGGTGCCCGTGTTGAATGTGGGATGAGGTGCCCGTGTTGAATGTGGGATGAGGTGCCCGTGTTGAATGTGGGATGAGGTGCCCGTGTTGAATGTGGGATGAGGTGCCCGTGTTGAATGTGGGATGAGGTGCCCGTGTTGAATGTGGGATGAGGTGCCCGTGTTGAATGTGGGATGAGGTGCCCGTGTTGAATGTGGGATGAGGTGCCCGTGTTGAATGTGGGATGAGGTGCCCGTGTTGAATGTGGGATGAGGTGCCCGTGTTGAATGTGGGATGAGGTGCCCGTGTTGAATGTGGGATGAGGTGCCCGTGTTGAATGTGGGATGAGGTGCCCGTGTTGAATGTGGGATGAGGTGCCCGTGTTGAATGTGGGATGAGTGTCTCGGTGTCTGCATGTCTGTGTCAAGCTGTGTCTTCATTGCTTGCTTGTTTCATATCGTGTCTTACGTTGACGAACTGGTACCTGTTACCATCTGCATCTGTCTGGATGGCTGTCTTTGTCTGTCTGTCTGTCTGTCTGTCTGTCTCTCTCTCTCTCTCTCTCTGTCTCCCTCTCTGTCTCTCTCTCTCTCTCCCTCTCCCTCAATCTCTCTCTCTTTCTCTCTCTCTCTCTCTCTCTCTCTCTCTCTCTCTCTCTCTCTCTCTCTCTCTCTCTCTCTAACTACGGTTTGAGCCCCCCCCCCCCCCCCTTCCCTTCAATTCCTCGCTACGCTCGCGCTTCTGCCATGCTCTTCCATGTAAACCTCTCATTTAAAACAAATCCACATGATTTTTTTCCAGATGAGCCGTCTCCAAGCAGATGTTTAATCGAAAACGTTTTTGCTATGTGCATCTCACACAATCAAACGGCCTGCCAAGGTCGACCCCGTATGCAATACACATGGCACGACATATCTCAGAATCGCATAACGGGCAAAAATCACACGCCGTCCAACACACATCGATATTCAACGTCGATCAAATTCTCATCTAAATGTCCCGGGCGTCCAATCTCATCAAGAAAAGGGGCAGAATAGAAGCCAGACAAAAATAATCAATTTGTCGCAGCGGACCCGCGCGGAGAAGACTAGAGAGAGCGTGACACTTGTTCAAGTCTCTCCATGTCGCCGCATACCGCCAGCGTCGCTGTGGAAAACCGTCATGGAGCCAAGCTTCATTCGGTTCGTGACGCGGAAACCCACACCCACAATTACCTCCCTTCCTTGCCTTGGCTTTTCGGAGTCGTCCCCCTTTAGAAGGGGTTCTCGAACGAAGTCCTGTTCTTTCTGTCTCTTTGTGAGTTCTCTCTCTCTCTCTCTCTCTCTCTCTCTCTCTCTCTCTCTCTCTCTCTCTCTCTCTCTCTCTCTCTCTCTCTCTCTCTGAGTATGATGGAATCGATCGCAAATAGTAGTTTTGGTACCAATGGCACACGATGCTGACCAGTTTACTTTGTGGATGTCTTTTTAACCTGCCTCTCTGTAACATCAAGTAACTTTTCTTTTTTGCTCTAGCGCATTGAAAGTTGTTTCTCAGCCTATAGGGACCAATTCAAGGCGGTCTAACAGCATCGCGTGCAGAATCAACATGTGCCCAGCCACAGGGATGACGGGAGATTACATGCTTAGTACAACAGCATTTTCGAATTTGTAATTCTAAACTTAACAGACGTTGACATAAATTCGCGAGTGAAACACTACTTTTCCACCCCAAATGTATTAGTGATCATCCTATCCTCTCACTTTAATTGATTGCTTAGACCCTCACAGTGTGCTAAAGCAACAGGTCCGATCAAGACACTAACTACCATGTAACACAGCTGTAAACGCGAGTCAGCAGAACATTCAACAGTCCCTCATTTTCTTGTCAAAGAACAGCAGTTCCAGGGCCTGTGCATGGACAGGAACCTCTTCCGGACCCTCTCCACGACGTCCAACAGAGAGACCTCACCACAGGAAGTGATGGCTGACAAATGAACGCTACTCACCGGCCGCTACTTTCCCCTCACCGCCGCCTGTCCACGTGACCGCCAGAGAGGCGGTGAGTGGGTGCTGCGGATGACACAAGCAAACACAGACTTTACACAGCACTCCGAGTGCTACTCAGCCACCATGGCCGTCCTAACGATTTTTTTCCCCCTGGATGGTCGACGAGTCTGCTGGTGAGGCACTCTTCAAAGTGCCAGTCTGGTCTTCCGCTGCTTTTTAGGTACGTGTCTGTGAGGGGGTGAGAGTGTGTGTGCGTGGGTACCATCAGGTTTGCTTTGCCCATCGATAGTCCCGTATCGGATTCGATGACTTTGCGATAGAAGCCGGGAACAAATTGCTGCATTAGGAACGACCCGTGTTGGTCGACCCGAGGAAAATGGTTCTAGGATGCCGTCCATGTACTGGTTTGGCCTCTCGGATCATGCGTTAATTGCTGCTGTGCATTTTCCTCTATTTCATTAATTTGTGATTGTATGTTAACCACTTGAATTAATGAAGTGCTATTGAGTGCTGTCATGGAATGTGTGCGTAACCTGAAGAAAATAATTTAATATTAATTTTGCTGTGCTTTATTTGCAAAGATCTTTCTCCATCCACACTCAAATCGCAAGGGGGCAATGAGTAGTTTTGGGTGCTTGCAATATTAGCGATGTAAAATACCGTACTTATTCTTTTTGACTATACTCGTGCAGAATTTATCCTATCAGAACTTCATACGTCGCAATGCACTTTAGCCTCGGGAAATTAACCGAACCTATTTACTGTACACACTTAATGTACAAATGGTTACTACCACTTTTAACACTGCTGACATCGCAGTACATACCAGGCCACGATAATGTACCTCTTGTTACTTACAGATACATGTAATAATTTCTCTTGATAACAGCCACTCTCGCCTCACTTAGGACACAGAAGAATGTTTATTGCATTGCTTGCGATGCACACGTCCGCCATAATGACTACTGTTGACCGTGCAAGTACCCTTAACAATAATGAGCCCGCAGGGGGGATAACCACTACTGGGGTCAAGCAGAGTGTCCGTCCTTTGATCTCAATCCACTTGTCTGAAGCAAGGACTACTACAAAATGACCTGTCGACCCGAAGGCCAATAACTTCAGAAGGAAAAGCGGTCTTTTCTGAGGTCAAGAACAGTACCACTGTGTAGATCACAACACCACCTTCGGTGATCAGAATGACAATATATAGGAATGTCCACCATCGGAAAAATCACTTCAAGGGAAGAGGGTCTCAGATGGTTAAATACCGGGACCTTCCATATCTCTTTGGTTCATGTGTTGTTGTAAGTTGCGATCTTTAAACTGCAAGACATGCAATTTCCAAGATCAATGACTCCAAAGTAACTGCCAGTGCCACGTTAGAACCTGTGCAATCAATCAATATCTCAGTTCACACAAACAAACTGAACCTTTGATCAGCAGACCATTACCTTGTATTTCATGACTTGAGATTAATTGACAACGGGAGGTAAGCACCCAGGCAGTGATCTGGTCACCGAATCATTTTTTGCGATAGACGGCTGTGCGGAACACAACGAGCACTGAATGATCAAGCGACATCGACCCTCTTTGACCATTTGACCAACACGGAGCCAATCAACCCAAAAGAGCAATCAATGCTCCACTCACGCTGATCGCGAAACTGGACACTTCTTACCAGCTCTTTAATCTTTTCCCTACTGACTACGGGACCGTAATAAATATGTTCATAGCCACACCAGTCGTGATCACATCTATGATCAGGCCGGTACACCCCCTCATCCACCCGAAAAAGGTCTTTGCAAACCCAAATAACTTCCTGAAGCCAACCACAGTGCTGCGGTCCAGACAGTAATGATCTGTTATGGGGTCACTGAATCATTGCCTGAGACTAGGTTTGCACTTTAAAACCTACGTCCGTAATATTACAGATTAATCAATTTCTCACCCCTCCCCCCCCCCTCTCTCTCTCTTCTTTTCCAGCCCCCCCCCCCCCCCCCCCCCGCTACACACACACACACACACATTCCCTCCCTCGCAACCCCCAACCACTACCCCGTGTAAACAAACGATACACACAAATCACCATCTCAGCGGCAGGAGGTCGGCTCCATACTCGCTATCCTACAACCAACCCCCTGAGTGGCTTACCAGACACAGAGAGCAAAGATTCACTTGCCCAGGTGAAAATCGCTTTGATCTCTGCCGCGACAGGTAAGTCACCGGCCCATCACCAGCGGTCGGCACGCGTGAGGGACGAGACACCCAGCAGGGTGCATTATTTGACGGGTCATTGCGTTTCCACCCTGCGGACTGATGGCCGTGCACTGAAGGGTGAATATACTGTGTATATGTGTGTGACAGAGAGAGAGAGAGTGAAAGAGAGAGAGAGCGAACGAGAGAGAGCGAGAGAGAGAACGAGACAGAGAGAGAGAGAGAGAGAGAGAGAGAGAGAGAGAGAGAGCGAGAGAGAGACAGACAGCAGACAGACAGATAGACAGAGAGTGTGTGAGAGAAAAAGACCCTGCAGGGGGAATCGTTTGATGGGCACGGGTCATTGCGTGTCCACGCTGTGGACTGATGGCCGTCCAGGGTGAATAACCTGTCGTTACGAAGAGAGAGAGAGAGACTGAAAAAGAGAGAGGGGGAAAGAGATTAAGAGAACAGGGAGGGGGGGTGTAAGAGAGAGAGAGAGGAGGGGGGCATACAGGGATACACACAGACAGAGAGAGAGAGAGAGAGAGAGAGAGAGACAGAGAGAGAGAGAGAGAGAGAGAGAGAGAGACAGAGAGACAGAGAGAGAGAGACAGAGAGGCAAACAGACAGACAGACAGACAGACAGACAGACAGACAGACAGACAGACAGGCTAATTTTCCTCTTCATCAAAACCTTGAAAACACCTCCAACAAAGCCAACAACACCTGACAAGATTCTCCCGATCCCAGTCTTCAAGACCTGTAACACAAGCTTGATTATCGACAATCATTATCGAGACTCACCCCTTGTTGTCTAAGGCTGGCAAAATCCCCCCTCCACATTAGCAACTCCTGATAATGCCAGGTAATGCAGATAATGTCTGGCTTAATCGTATAGTCTTACCTACCCCATCTTCTTTGCCTGAGTCGGACTTTTAGCTGTTTTCTGTCAAAATACTCTGCAGAAGACTGGTGACTTTATTTATTCTACGCGTGCAGTCTGTGATGATGACCTTAGTCAAGGTAAACATCAAAATACTGCTACCGAGCCGAATTTGTCACGCTGTGCAGGTAGGTGATTCTTCACGCTCCGATTCCCTGCTGTTGGGGTTAGTGACGGAAAGACCGTTTGGAGAGGGAGGGAGGTCGAAAGGGGGAGGGGGGGGAGGCGAGAGGGAGAAGGTGACGTTTGAGAGAGAGAGAGAGAGAGAGATAGGGAGAGAGAGAGAAATAGAAGGCTATCTTTGCCAGAGAAAGAGAGAGAGATATATATATATAGATAGAGATATAGACAGAGAGACAGAGACAGAGAGAGACATCCAGACAGAGAAACAGAGACAGACAGACAGAGAGACAGAGAGAGACAGAGACAGACAGACAGACAGAGACAGACAGACAGAGAGAGAGACAGAGAAAGGGAAGGACAGAGAGACATGCAGACAGAGAGACAGAGAGAGACAGACAGAGAGACAAGACAGGCAGAAAGAGACAGACGGGCATAGACAGACACACAGAGAGATAGACACACCCACAGGCAACAGACAATTAGGCTCACAAGGTTTATTAATAAGGTGATACATTTTCGGATCAGGCCCAAATATGACTCTGAAGCTAACAAAGGACAACAAACTAACTCACAAAATGAGAATTCACACAGAGACAAGAAGCAACAAAAATGGCCATCACGAATAGAGACAGAGAGAAAGAGTCCACCAAGGTCATTAACCTTTAGCCATAGATGAAAACAAACGACAGAACATGACCTCTTCACGTTTCCAACAACGATTGCCATCCTGAAAACGCAGGAAAACAGGAACCGTTTTCCCCAGACCAGAATTCAATGGACTTCTCACAGAACATTCACAGCCGCGCGATCGGACAAGGGAAGGAACCCGTGTAATTGTCGCCCCTGATCTGACACGAAACTGCTGAACAGCGAAATTGACAGGAAAGAGGCAGGGCAGGGGAAGATAACTCCCCTGATTTCATGACAATGGACAGATGCTGTGCAGTTTTTGACCTGTAAGACAGGAGAGTTGGCTATAAGAAAACCTGCACTTGCCAGAAGCTGGCGTAAATGAGAACCAGGGCATTGATCGACAAGTGGATTGCCCTAACTGCCCTGAGATAGAACTTGGGCTCACACATTGGGTTTACCGCAACACGGTGGCCTAGTGGTAAGGCGTCCGCCCAGTGAGCGGGAGGTCGTGGGTTCGAACCCCGGCCGGGTCATACCTAAGACTTTAAAATTGGCAATCTAGTGGCTGCTCCGCCTGGCGTCTGGCATTATGGGGTTAGTGCTAGGACTGGTTGGTCCGGTGTCAGAATAATGTGACTGGGTGAGACATGAAGCCTGTGCTGCGACTTCTGTCTTGTGTGTGGCGCACGTTAAATGTCAAAGCAGCACCGCCCTGATATCACCCTTCGTGGCGGACTGGGCGTTAAGCAAACAAACAAACAAACAAACACATAGGGTTTGCAACTGTGAAGAGAGTAAATCTTGCTTGTAGATGACAAGTCTTAATAAAGCACGCGTGCATACATATACACACTCACTCACCTACCTACACAAACACACGCACGCGCACATGTATATACACACACACACACACACACACACACACACACACACACACACACACACACACACACACACACACACACACACACACACGCACACTTTCAGGGGGCGACTGCATAATTATCGTGTAGAAGAGTCAAAGTTGCATTTCACAGTGAACAAAGCCTTTTGTAAGTTAACGCTTAAAAGTATCTTTTTATGCTTGTCGTACAAGACAAACATTTGCAAAAGAAACGCAAATCAAAAATGAAAATGAAATATCACATGACACAAAACAGAGTAAGAAAATGAGAATATATGTTACTTTCAAATAATTCAAGCACACGCCACACAGATTTTAACTTTTGCAAGCAGAAACCACAAGGTTATCCCATGCATACCTTACTCTCTGTCAAGACAACGCGTGAGCAACCCTACAATGCTGTCTTTAAAATGTAAGAAAATGCCAGAAAAGAATTGATTTTCCCCGTGTCGCACGAGCGATTATCTGTGCATATCTGAGAAGGAAACGCGTGAAAGCATGCAATCTCTAATCCCGTTGCACAGAAGACACTCCGCGCATTGCGTCTCATCGTCCATCGACCGTAGTGGTATCGGCAGCTTGCGACAACAGGTAAATGTGAGAACGAATTGATTCCGACCCTTCCTTCTTTCCGTCGTCTCTTTGCACGAGAATTACCGGGTGCGCCGCATCAGCTATTCTTTCACAACGATCGCTATCTCTGCGTTGGCAGTGAAAAGGGTCTATGGTGTGCATAACCGTCTGCAACTTTCACAGCAACGAGTCTCTGAAGGTTGTTGCAGGACGATTGGCAAAGAGAGCACAACTAGGACGAAGAAAAGCCCAATGGTCCCCCCCCCCCACCAACCCCCACCCCTGTACACACACACACACACACACACACATACACACACACACACACACACCTCCCTGGATGTTATGGAGTCAGGTTCTGACGGCAACAAATACTCCAATCATTCCTCCAACTATGGCCAATCCTTCCCACCCCATCACCAACCATTCCCACCCCATCAATATTGCAACAAGCAGTGACAACGACGATGACAACAATGACGACGAGTGGCACCTATCACTTACACAAAACAAAGACAGCGACGACAAAAGCAGTAACAAAAACAACTTTCAACCTTTCACAAAAAATCTCCCCAGCTGCTATGGATACGGGAACTGAAGGCAACAAACACTCCAATCAACCTTCAGCTACCAACCCTTCCACCCCCATCAATATTGCAACGAGCAATGAAATCTATCTCTTGCCTCCGGCCGTACAGCGGAGGAAGCTCAGGTATATTCCTGCCGGGACTTGTTTGTGAAATATTAGCTTCGCGTATTGAAATGCCAAGTCGAGCGTAAAAGCAATAGATGCGGAAAGCGCGAGCCGAGCTTTCAAAATATTTGCTGTGAAAATGTTCAAGGTGGCATTAAACGATGATTTTCGATTAGAAGTCCTCTGCTGGCATGCATTTTCGTCACGATGGAATAATAATTTCTAAATGTAGTATCGCCAATTGTAATGAATGGCGGTTATGGTGTTTATAGTAGAAGGGATATAACTAGTGCTTTTTGTAATACAAAGAGGTTGTCAGGAGTGGTTTAACTGAGAGTGGAAACTTTTAACAGTTCAGTAAAATTCCATGGTTAGCTACGGGCGGTCAAACTGGGTTCGCAGCACGTGAATTTACAACTGTGCGAGTTGTTCACGTTATAATCGCAACCGCCTGATTTTGTGAGTTGTGATTGTAAACTGCCTGACAATTGAAAGTCATTCGACCTGGGCTCTCGGATGAGAAAACCTGCTCTTGATCTTGATGTCAACCTTGGAACCGGGAAACATTGCCGGGATGACTTGGACTTTTGTATGGGTGCCGCCATATTGGAAGATGAGGCCGCCCCAGTCTGACTTGTGCGGGGTGGTGCCAGTGTGGCGAGGGTGCGATGGAGGCCATAAGGTTGAAGGCTAGCTACATCGTCACCTCTACATAACGTAAAAGTTATGTTTTGTTTATTTGCTTTCTTGTCCTTGTAAATATGTTATGACGTGGACAATGGATGAGTGAGTTTCACAAGGTCGTGGACAATGAATGAATGAGTTTCAAAAGGTCATGAATTGATTATTGTAAGCAAGAAAGTATTTGAGAATTTGAGGAATGAGTTGATATTTGCTATGTCAGAAACAAACCAATTTGTATGTTCTAATTAAACCATTGGCTATTGTTTGGAAAGAATGAGTTGGTGAAAGACTACAAATTCTTCTAATCTTCTCTCTGCTTTCCTAAACTTCTGAGCGGGAGTCAGATGATTGACTGTGTGTGTGTGTGTGCACATATAAAGAATCTGGAAGGAGATTAATAAGGATAAATACGGATCTTCTTTATTTCAAATCTCTTACATTGGCGAGCTTGCCGTTGTATTAATTGGAAAATTATTTGAAGATTAATTTTTTTTTTTTGGTGCGTTCCCTTGAGTGCAGTTAGGCTTATTTTATATTATTGACTTGTAGTGCTGAAGTGTTGTTTGGTTTTGCGCAGATGCTGATGCATGCAGTCTGGAGGATGGACATCCTTGTCATCTGCCTGTGAAGGGAGCTCCTTGGTCTGTGGACGGATGCATCCTGTGCCTGACTGAACGACATATTTTGGACAGGAGTGAGTCATTTGCTTATCTGACACTCAAGTTAATATTCTATATATTTTTGAGAATAATTTGTCTCTCTGAGTGTTGGTTCTTGCTTGTGAGTAGGTTATTTTTTTCCCCTACTTTACGTGAAGCGCCCTGTAGGTTAGTTTTACCTACAAGTGAATAATACATGACACATCATTTTTCCCTTTTACGTATACACAGTTTGTAAATAGTTGTGGGTCAGCAATGCCTTGATTCATAAGTGTATGGGAATGGGGGTATGTCTAGTTCCTAGGCCAAGTTTTTGGGCGGAGCCTAGTTTCAAATGTATTGATTGTTTCCCCTTGTAGTTCAGCTGATCGGTTTCCTAGACTGTGTCACTTTAGTACTGTACTTGAGGAAGTCAGGTAAATTCTAAAGTTTAGTGGACTATTGTGTTCACGTTAGTCAAAGCTAAGTCTTGGTGTTGCCCTCTAGCATTCTATGTAGTGGATAGTCATAGTTTGCTTAAGTGATAGCGGTTTGTTCACGATGGCATCTCAAGAAGAGGTTCAAGCTTTGATAGCGCAGTTTAAGGTGGAGGGTGAAGCCTTAGGAAAGGATGGTGCATCACTGAACAAGTATGTGGAAGATAGTTTGCGTGAGGAAAGAGCAGCAAGAAGAGAAGCTTTGTTGAAAAGAGAAAATGATATTGCTCTTCAAGAAAAAGAACTCGCTGCTGCACGTGAGCTTAAAGAGAGAGAGTTAGCTGAACAAGCTAAGATTGAAAATCTTCGTCAAGAAAAAGAACTCGCTGCTGCACGTGAGCTTAAAGAGAGAGAGTTAGCTGAACAAGCTAAGATTAAAGAGAGAGAGTTAGCTGAACAAGCTAAGATTGAAAATCGTCGTCTCGATATTGAAGAAGAAAAGGCGAACAGGGAGGCAAAGTTGCGAGCAGACGAGTTGGTTGAAAAAGCAAGCAGGAATAAATTGGCCAATCGTCCCAAGATTCCCTATTTTGATGATAAATCAGATGACATTGAGAGTTATCTGTATCGCTTCGATAAGCACGCAGCTAGCTTGAAGTGGTCAAATGATGAGAAGGCTTTGATTTTGCCTACTCTACTCAGAGGTCGTGCTCTGAATTATTTTCAAGAGTTACCAGTAGAAGATACTAATGACTATGCCAAACTGTCAGCGCATTTGTTGAAGAGATTCAAATGTACTGAAGAAGGTTTCAGAACGCAGTTTCGCTCATGCAAACCTGAATCTGGTGAAACCATGCATGTCTTTTTCTCCCGCATGAGAAGATTTTTTACTAGATGGACAGATATGGCTGGAGTTGGCACAGATTTCGCTTTGCTCTGTGACTTGGTGCTCAGAGAGCAGATTCTGTCTAGTTGTGCGTCGTCTCTGGTTACTTTTCTGAAAGAAGACAAGCATACTACCGCTCAAACCATGATAGACGCAGCTGAAAGATACAGGGAAGCACATCCTAGTCAAAACCTAGCAGCAAAAGGTTCTAGTGATCCTCTGTTGGCTAATGTCGGTCTTCCAAGTGGGAGAGGAGGTCATTCAGGTGGTCGAGGTGGTCACAGGTTTTCTAAGAAGAATAGTCAGGCTGACACAAACCCACCGACAGAACAAAGCTCTCCTGATAATAAGGGTGGCAGAGGTGCTAGTCAAGCTGGTAGAGGTAGAGGTGGTCAGAACTATCAGAGGAAGTGTTGGTGGTGTCAAGATACTTCGCACAAGTTGGCAGATTGTCCCAAAAAAATGCATACTGCTTCAGTATCCGTTGTCACTGTTGAAGAGTCCAGCTGTAGTGAAGACGAGCAGTCTGTGGCGTCAGTAGGATTTTCAGGTAGTGATGAACTTCCCGAGTCTATTCAGACATGTGAAGGTACCTTAAATGGTAAAGCGGCTTGTGATGACGATAATTTTACTTTGGTTTTTAATAGTTATAGAAGTATGTGTGTCGATCGATGTCCAGAAAAAAGAGGGAAAAATATTCGGCCGAAACGGAATTCAAGCGCAAGCAAGACAAGACATAACGCAAGACAAGACATATGTTACTAATCACATCAACACAATTCCACAACCTATACTGTGAAAGGCACATCTAAACACACACACACGCACACACACACACACACACACACACACACACACACACACACACACACACACACACACACACGCACACACACACACACACACCTATAGTGTGGATGGTTACCTAAGAGGCCGCACTGGGTGCAGTGCCTTTCTAGTGCACTTGCACTACAACAGCACTGGGTGCAGTACTCGGTCCGGCATCGAAGAATTTTGCTCTAAAAAATGCACAAAATTTGACCTATTTCGTCGCCTATAGAGGACGGAAAGAATGTCATTTTGAACATTATGACATTCTTTCCGTCAAAAAAGTCAATTTAACGGTGTTAAATGAAGCGACCATCCACAGAGGACGGAAAGAATGTCATTTTGAACATTGTTATGACATTCTTTCCGTCAAAAAAGTCAATTTAACGGTGTTAAATGAAGCGACCATCCACACAATTAGGTTGCCATCCAGAGTTTAGGTTGCCATCCACGTGTGGATGGTTGCCTTATGGTGATTTAGGCAACCAAACCTGTGGAAACATGGGTACATATACACACACACACACACACACACACACACACACACACACACACACACACACACACACCGAATCTCAAATGAAAAACAAGCACGTGCAAAACATAAAGAAAAAATAGGTCAGCGACTTACGACAGCACCCTTGACGTCCTCTTTGGGCACGGGCTCACCGAAGAGAAAGGGACAACAGATCCAAGACTCGTTCCACTCGCACGCTGCATTTTGCACCTGGATGTACGGGTGGCTTGGACACCCCGGCTTACTCATCCTACCCGATTAAGTCAGTAACACCTCCAGCCAAAGGTCTGTGTAGCTGCAATCACTTTGCTCATCCTTCTCGATTTGGTCAGTGACCTGTCCAGCCAAAGTGTGTAGCAGCAATCACTAAGTTTATCCTAATTAGTTTTGTCTAATTTGAACCTCCCACCAAAGTACTGTGCCGCTCCAAAAGTTTACACATCCTGATCGGTTTCGTCGTTTGTGCCCTTTGGAAAAATCTGGTTTAATCAGTTATGACCCCACAGACAAAGTATTAGCATATGCAACAAAATCCGAAAGTCCAGCGAAACTGGTACCTAATCAAACTCAGTCTACCATGCTTTCACAATAATGACTGAGAGAAGATTCCGCAGTATATCATGCAGTATTCGGGTTTCTTGAATCCATGGATGAGTTCAAGGTGTTCTCCGTTCGAGACAATATCTACCCATAAATCAAGCAGAAACCAGGAGCACAATAGCTGTTAAACTTCACCCGCATACGTGTGTGTGTTTATTGGAATTGTAAAGCGCTTGGAGCTGTGAATTCGGGACTTGCGCTATAGAAAAGTGATTTATTATTTTTATTATCATACTTCACGTTTTCGATCCACAATATTTCACAGCTGGACGATTAGTAGTGGGTATTGATTACGACATGTATAGCAGCTTCCGCTTCTTCCGTCGCACACTCACTTCACACTGTCACGGTTCCTATCCAACCGTTGACAGAACTATCCAGTACATCCTGTGGAAATTGTTCTCCGTGGCTCACTACGCCGAGTCAAAGTATTATCCATGCTTAATCCCCGCGCTGTATCTCACTAAATATCTGATGTAGTTCTCCGATCTTCTCGAGTTTGAGAATCACAGTTTCTCGCAAATTAATGGAAGATACTATCCACAACACCAACGCTCTCTATGAGTCAACGCTCCGTGTCAAAGCAGTATCCATTTATGACGAGCCCTGATTTACTTGAAATATATCTGTACCGCAGTGCAGTGCTCCTCTCTCGCAGAGTTTGATAAATTAAAGTTTCTCTCAAACCAACGGCAGAGCTATCCATTTCATCGTTCTGAAGACGTAAATGCGCCGCAACAGAGCATTAACCAGAACACCAAAAATATCCCAAAGATCTCCAGAGTAGCTCCTCTTTCACAGAATTCAAGAATCACCCAGAGGTCCGACAGAACACAATCATAACAGATCCATATTGATCAGTAACACGACCACGATGTAGGTCAAAGAAACGTTATGCCTTTGTGACTCAGGCACCTCTGGCCCTAAAGTGTTTTGACAAAACATTGATTCGTCACATCCGATCCAAACTGCACTCCAAAGTTGCGATCATGTTGTCATATCTATCTGTATGTCGTCTTCACCGATTCCAGTAAGCACTTTTACTTAGAGGCGTTCCCTGAGTGTTTAGACACAACTGTAACAAGACATGCACATTTGTTTTATGTGTACTGTCTTCTTACTCTATCAAGCGTCTTTACTCTAAGACGTTCTCTATTTATTCGTATGGATTTGCAAAACGACATTGACATTTCGTTTAGTTTAAGTGTGATGGTGTTTTACTTAAAATACCCAAACAAAGAAAGAGCTTCTCGGTAATGGTATATCGTGTCAGTCTTCACTTCTCTCTGGTGGCTTAGTAACATTGATCAAATCCTGGTTTCACTTCTTTTAAAGGTAAAATCCGCCCAAAAGACGTTTCTTGTGATACAAATTCGAAAGACAAAATAGGAGAAAAAAAAATTTACGTTGGTAAGCTTAACAAAATGAAACAGAAAAATGTGCTTGAGTCAGCTTGAAACAGCAGAGTAATTACGTCAAGTGGGAACATCGAACCCCGTGTAATTCTCTCGTGCACTTGCCACCGAAACGCGATCCGGACGGTTTGCAGCAATCAGAAAATTGCTCCGCGCGGTCCATCTTACACCCGTACCTCCATCCACATCCACGCGACGGTTTCTCGTCGGATGCTCGTCGCCCTGAAACGGGTCGCCTTCCTGCAATGTCGGTAATTGGTGCCGAGGGCGCTAACCGACCCTAACTGTGTCAACTGCTGATGGAGGTTCGATGTCGTCCTGGTAAGGCCAGGACCCCGGGTGCCAGCTAGCCGTATAAAATGTGCACACGTTGTTGTTGGTTCCGCTGGCAGGGCGACGAGCGTTTTGCACGTGCCGTTCGGCAATCACTGCAAACAGTGCAGGTAGCAGGTTTTAATGGTGCACTCTTCGTTGTTAACGAGTTGTGCGTGAGTCTGTTCCTACAAAATGAATTGTTGTTAAAAGGTAATTCAGCTTCGATCTCGCCTTACGAGAATAAAAGGGAAGCGCGTGTGTGTGTTTGCGTGTGTGTGTGTGTGGGGGGGGGGGGGGGCGCTGTCACTGAAAGCGGACAAGAGACTTTAACGAAGCACTCTTGTTGTTAGCGAATTTTTGTGTTCTTTTTGCGAGCTGAACGTAAAATCAAATTGCTTTTGAAAGTAACTCAGCTTCGATCTAGCTTTACGAAAATACAAGAAGAACAACAACTGTTATTGAAAGCAGGCTTACATTTGTGAACGAGTTTGTGCACAAACGTACAAACAATATTGCCATTGAAAGCAATTCACTTTCCTTTACAAATTAAGAAAAGAAATAGAACTACTATTGACATTAATTCTGCTTGAATCTTCCTTTCCAGAAACAAAACAGGAAACGCAACTGTTTTTGACATTAATTTAGCTTCAATCATCCTTAACAAATAAGGAAAGCAAAGCAGAATTGTTCAACTTCAATCTTCCCTTGCGAAATACAAGAGAAGGCTTCAAATCCTTCGTTGCATCGAATGCCAACGAGTAATATGCTGACAGCAGAGATTTTATTTTAACTTCAGCTTTCATAATCTGCACGACAAGAGCAATGCAAAACAGGCCAGATTGCTGAATATCGTAAACGTTATTTCGACATGGAAGCTCTGGGACAGTAATGCATTTAGCAATTAAAAGTTAATGAAGCGTTTCTGCCAACAGTTTAACACAACATCACGTGCACAGAACGACAACACAGCAACATTGCTGCCACAGCCACAACAATGACTTCAACATTGTGCACATGTCTTTGCGCTAACATTTCAGTGCTGGTTTTTCAAGAGAAAATCAATTAACTGCGTATTGCATTTTGTATCTGCACCAGTTCGCAC